>NC_142931.1:124500094-124535094 GCF_046866305.1 Octopus bimaculoides
TTACTCTGGTTCAAAGTTTCTCTACCTCCCTACTTTTAGAAATATTTCTCTTTTTCTACCATTCCCTGAACTCCTTTAATCTCCAATATTCATATTTCGCCCTTCGCTGAGTGCATCTATCTCACTTCAATTGTCATGTTTGTCGTTTACCCCTTTCTGAATTCATTGTTCTCTGTGACAACGGCTTTTAGTTCTCACAGTCATCCTATGATGATGTCGCCGACGTAGAAACCGAATCAAATCTTTAAGCAATCCTTAACTGTCTACAAAAGTTAGTTTCATTCTCTACACGCATCCCTGACTAGTACACAGACACTTCAAGCATCCTTGATTTCTTTCTTATCCACGAATCTAATTGCTATCGTCTCCGCATCGATCTTGTCTTTCGACTGCCGCATCGCGACTGCTCACCACACATCCTCATATGCATTTCCAGTCATATAACTATTTTATGGTGGAATTTGGCGAAGATTGTTTGAGAGTTATTGAAGGAGCGTGCTTTTGCATTTAGCGTGATTGTGCATGTGATCGTGAGCCTAGTAGAGTGGAAAGGGATGATACTATATTTATCAGTCTCATGAAGATCATTGCTTTATTTATGGTTACATTTATGCCATAAGGTCGATTATGCCACATTATGTTCTTGTATCTATGTTTAATGCTTTATAGATTTGGTTTTCCCAAAGCATTTCGGCTTTTAACTTTGTCATTGAAACCACTTCTTGTCAAGGTTCTGTTACAGAGTAGGCAAACATTGATTAAGAATTTTCTTATCTGACTGATAGCTTTGATCTGTTCATATTATATGTCACAAAATTTGCTTCTGTTTGGTAATCTACTTCTTTTGCAAAAGATGGAGTGGAGGCATTTACAAAATGCCATTTGGTGAAAAGGAGAGTTGAGAACTACTGTGCAATATCTATCGAGGACTTTCTCTTTACTTTCTGAGATAAAAAAAGCACATAAGTGTATGAGAGTGTGAATATGTGCGTGTATGTGTTCATGCCACACACACACATCGTGTTGTAGATGAGCTCTTGTTGCGTTTTTCATGTCAACGAATCATCTTAAACATTTGTATTGTAGCACGGTTTAGGGCTGTCGCGAGAAAGATCTGTCTGTCTGTCAGTCTGTCTGCCTCTCTGTCTACCTGTATGTCTATGTGTCTGTGTGTGTGCTTGTATGTGTGTGCGTTCACGCGCGCGTGTGTATTATATTTTTTGTACATATTCTGTTTTTTTATATCATGCTTTTTGTATAATTCTGAACCACACACACACACATACACACACATACATATATGTGTATATATACATACACACACACATATATTTTACTGTATACACACACATATACATATATATATATGTATATATACATATACACACATATTTTACTGTACACACACACACAAATACACACCCACTTACACGCAGTGCAAGACTATTTTAGGACTCCACCCATCAATTATTAAAAGCCCAAAACTGCATAATCTTAAATATTTATCTATTATCAAAGATTAAGATGGATTTTAAACTTTTTTTCTGAGAAGTACTTTGTGTGTCTTTTTATGAGCTAAGTTTCGTATGATATATCTGTAATCAATTTTTCGGCTGAATTCCTATTCAATGGTGAAGCTAGCTAATGTTGCCAGACGACCTTGCGACATGATTTTTATGTAATATTTTGTTTCATTAATTTAAGGAGGATGTGTGTTATTACATTCATATGAATTTGGTTGTATGCTTTGTAGAGGTTACTGGAATGTCCTGTAGGAATAGACTGATCCCCCCCCCCCGAGTCATAAGAAGGGTTCTTGTGATTTTCTAGGTACCACATTGTGATATAACTTACTGTTATATGGTAATGTACGAGTGGGTGCTGAAAAGTTCCTGGCTTTACGGGTATCGCGAAAGGCCTGGTTTGAGGCTCAGCTTTCTGAGTTCTTTTACAGGGCTTTAAAAAAGACTGAAGGGCTGCTGTAATAAGTGTGTGAATCTGAGAGGAGAATATGTTGAATAAAATTATAACTAACTGATCCTCCTGTATTTTCTTTTACTCGAAGCCAGAAACTTTTCAGCACACCCTCGTACGGCTGTACAGTCCATCTAGTTGTAAATAAGTTCCACATAGCGGAATAGCTCACTGTAGAAAGTAGGTACTATACGTTAGGTACAACACAAATAACTGTAAAATAAGTCTCCTCATCATGTGAAGGTGCATGCCTCAGTGGTTAGAGCGTGGGGCTCTCAGTGATGAGGTTGTGAGTTCGATTCCCGCACCGGGCTGTGTGTTGTGTTCTTGAGCAAGACGCTTTATTTCACGTTGCTCCAGTTCGCTCAGCTGTAGAAATGAGTTGCGACATCACTGGTGTCAAGCTATATCAGTCTTTGCCTTTCCCTTGGATAACATCGGTGGCGTGGAGAGAGGAGGCTGGTATGTATGGGCGACTGCTGGTCTTCCATAAATAACCTTGGCCGGACTTGTGCCTCGGAGGGGAACTTTCTAGGTGCAATCCCATGGCCATTCACGATTGAAGGGGGTCTACCTTTTTATCCTCACTTATGATCGTAAATGTTGAGTAATGACCGAAAGAGCATGATCGTGAATACAAGCGGCCGAAATGGGATTTCTTCGAAGGATCTCTGGAGCAACCTTGCTTAATAGGGTGTATAACTCGGAGATCAGGGAGTCTCCCAAGTCGAACCGCTACTTCTTATGTAGGATTGGAGTCAAACTAGGACAGCGCTGTGCTGATGACGCTTATTTTGGCTGAACATTCTCACATCTGTCATTCTGCTTCTCGAAGAACAAACAGGTTGTTTTTTCCTTCATGGCTTGGTAATTCCAGCCTTAATAGCATGGTAATTCATGATTAACCCTTTGAAGTTATCTTCTCTTTTATTTAGAATTGGCTGCAACTACCATTAGGTTTTTTTAATCTTCTCTCGAAGCAAGATAGTTTCAATAAATCAAGAATTAATTTTTTATGGTATTTAGTATACCTTTCTTCATATTTGTTGTCCAAACTAATGGCATAGGCCTATCTATCTATCTATCTATCTATCTATCTATCTATCTATCTATCTATCTATCTATCTGTCTGTCTGTCTGTCTGTCTGTCTGTCTGTCTGTCCGTCTGTCTGCTCGTGTGTGTGTGTGTGTGTGTGTGTGTGTGTGTGTGTGTGTGTGTGTGTGTGTGTGTGTGTGTGTGTGTGTGTGTGTGTGTGTAACAATTTTTCGAATGAAGTTTGAAAATTTCC
Organism: Octopus bimaculoides; assembly: GCF_046866305.1. Taxonomy (NCBI): domain Eukaryota; kingdom Metazoa; phylum Mollusca; class Cephalopoda; order Octopoda; family Octopodidae; genus Octopus; species Octopus bimaculoides. The sequence goes on from NC_142931.1 coordinate 124,503,358, forward strand.
GTGCTCTCATCGAACACTATATTATTGCTCTGCTGTATTACTGTATTCTGAAACGGATTTTAAAAGTAGAATTTGATACTTATGTTTTGATAAATGTGCTGTCATTGTAAATCTTGTGTTTCCGAGTAGAGATCGTGTTGCTCCGCCCAACCAAATACAATTTGTAATATAACCTCTATATATGTGGTTACATGACGAGAAAATTTCTGGTGTCATGAAGAAAGTAAAATATTAACTTTAGGTGATAAATTGGAAGTTATAAAAGGATTTGAAAATGGCGACGATGAAAGCAAAAATAAACAGAAGCAACAACACGAAAAATTTGAAGGAAAACAGATGTTGATGCAGAAAAAAATTAAATTGTATTAACTTCTGGTCTGCAAGGAACTAACTGATACTCCGTCGGTTACGACGACGAAGGTTCTAGCTGATCCGACCAATTGAACAGCCTGCTCGTGAAATTGCCGAGCAAGTGACTGGGCATTCCACAGATATGCGTACTCTTAACGTAGTTCTCAGGAAGATTCAGCATGACAGAGAAAGTGACCAGACTGGCTTTTTTGAAATACAGGTAGAACTAATTTTTGCCAGCTGAGTGGGTTGAAGCAACGTGAAAATAAAGTGTCTTGCTCAAGGACACAATGTGTCGTCGGGAATCGAACTCAGTATCTTACGATCCTGAGCTGAATACCCTAACCACTAAGCCACTTGCTTTCGTTTCGCAGTGAACTAGAAATAGAAGCAGTATCATTACTGAAATAGAACGTCTTTTGGTCTTCTGGACAGAAGATTGCAACCAGCAACGAATTTATCTAAGCACTATGATAATTATATTGCTTTTAAATTTTGGTGCAAGGTCAGCAATTATATTGACCCCAGTGCTCGACTGAGATATATTTTATCGATTCCGAGAGGACGAAAAGCAAAGTTGATCTCGGCGGAATTTGAACTCAGAACGTAATGAGTCGGAAAAAATAACTCTAAGCATTTTCTCCAACGCTCTAACGATTCTGCCAGTTCACTGCCTTAAATGGTTTTAAATTTCGGCTCAAGGCCAGCACTTTAAATGGGTAGGGCCAAGTCGATTTCATCGACCCAATACTCAAATGATACTTATTTTATCGATCTTGTACGGGTGAAAGGCAAAATCAATCTCGGCGGAAATTGAACTCAGAGCGTAAAGAGCCGGTAGTAGTGGAGCTAAGAATTTGGTCCGACATGCTAATGACTCACCCAATTACTATAATCCTTTCTACTATAGGCACAAGGCTTGAAATTTTGTGGGAGGGGACTAGTCGATTATATCCATTCCAGCATTTAACTGGTATTTGCTTGATCGACCACGAAAGGATGAAAGGCAAATTCGACTTTGAACGTTCTGGGTTCAAATTCCGCCGAAGGCAAATTCGACTTCGGCGGAATTTGAACCCAGAACGTTCAAAGACGGACGAAATATCCTTTTCTACTCTTGGCACAAGGCCAGAAAAATTTTTTTTGGTGGGGGGAAGGAGCCAGTCGATTAGATCGACCCCAGTACACAACTGGTACTTAATTTATCGACCCTGAAAGGATGAAAGGCAAAGTCGACCTCGGCGGAATTTGAACTCAGAACGTGACCCTGAAAGGATGAAAGGCAAAGTCGACCTCGGCGGAATTTGAACTCAGAACGTAAAGACAGACGAAATACCGCTAAGCATTTCACCTGATGTGCTAACGATTCCGCCAACTCGCCACCTTAATTATTACAATAATGAAAGTTTAAAGCATTTTCTATACATTGAAAGATACAGAAAACGAAAGGAAATTAGATTGGAATAAGAACTGTAGAGTCTTTTATTACTTTTATTCAAAACTGAAAGAGGAACTTTCAGTGTTATAGGCGCAAGCATGACTGTGTGATTATAAAGCTAACTTTGCAATCCCGCAGTTTCGGTTTCAGTACCGTTGCACGAGGGCCGCTGGCGATTTCTTCTCCTCCTTCTTTGAACTTTTTCCCTTTCTCCTTTCCGACGGAAAGCTATGCTCGAAACGTTCAACTTTCTCCTTTCACCGATCGTCAAGCTTATATACCTCTTGTTCACGCCTCACGTTCGTTGTTTTTCTTTTCTTTTTTCCTTTTTTAACAGTTTATTTAAATTCCTTGTTTATTTGAACCGACTATATATATATATATGTATGTGTATATATATATATATATATATATATATATATATATATATATATAGATATATATACGCACACACTCACATACCTGTATATATATACACACGCACATACCTATATATATATATATGCATGTGTATATACACATACAAGCATACATACACACACCAACACACACACACGTGTGTGTGTGTGTTGGTGTGTGTCTGTGTTGGTGTTTGTCTCCACCCCACTATTTGACAGTCGGTTTTGATTTATTTACGTCCCGTACCTTAGCGTTTCGGTAAAGGAGACCTGTAGAATAAGTACCAGACTTAAAAAAAAAAAATGTACTGTAGTCAATTTGCTCGCTCGACAAAACCGTTCATCGATTGTATAAAACAGAAATATGAAGCTGAAAACTGAAATGTTAAGCCAGAGTAGTGGGGGTGGGGGTGGGGGCAGATTGCGTTCACTGGTAAACGATCTAACCTTTGAATATTATCTACCATTTGTCATTCAGTCAGTGACTTGAAAAAAATCACTCCGGAGCAAATCTTTTCGCTTGATTATCTACACAAACGAGAATGAAAGCATAACAAATAAATTAACTGTATCAAAACCCCAACATGGCCGCAGTCCAATGACAGAAACAAGTAAAAGATAAAAACTATAAAAAGTGAGACTTCGAGTGCAGATAAAAACGAGCAACGTTCGGCGTGGAGAGTGAACCGCGATTCAGAATCCACACTGTTTTAGGGAACAAAAGTGTAGTGAATATAAGCATTGATTAAGTGTTAAGCGTTGTAATTCACCTGACGAGTGTGAATTCTTTTCCAGAGTCAGTCAATCAAAATTTAAACGCTGATTCTAATGAACGAGCAAGCGACCTATGGATAACGGAATGAGAACAATTCACTCTCGTGTGTTTTATAAACGGTTTGGTTCGAAATTCCAAGAACGGTACCAACTATGACAGATTTCTGAAAAAGGCTGAGAGTGTAACGAGCGAAACATTGTAACTAAACCAAGACGAAGACATTTGTCCGAATAGATCGGTGTATAAGAATGAACATTCCTCGTCTCAGAAAATCGAGCAAAAATTCTTGAACCAATAATTGTATTTCTTATGTATCATCATGTTAATTTAGCATGGCAAGTTCACTAAACAAGCCAACCGTGCTAATCGGTCTCACAGTGTATCACTAAATATTTAAATGCCTTCCTCAATAAACACTTTATATTAAGGCGTTGACAACACTTTATATTAACGCGTTGACAAAGCTATAAGTTGTCTGGGTGCATTGCTGAAACAACAATCAGCTAATGAAAGTGATGTTGGCATCATCGATTGTATAAAACAGAAATATGAAGTTGAAAACTGAAATTTTAAGCCAGAGTAGTGGGGTGGGGGTGGGGGCAGATTGCGTTCACTGGTAAACGATCTAACCTTTGAATATTATCTACCATTTGTCATTCAGTCAGTGACTTGAAAAAAATCACTCCGGAGCAAATCTTTTCGCTTGATTATCTACACAAATGAGAATGAAAGCATAACAAATAAATTAACTGTATCAAAATCATTGCAGCAGACACTGTTGACAACGTTCAATTCAGAAGTCCATACACTGACTGAAGCTAGTTCTGTTGTGTCATAAAATATTTTTCGTGCTGTGAAGGTACGTGGCCTGTATGTTAGAATGTTCTGCTTATAATCATCAGGTCATAGGTTTGATTCATGGAACAGGCGGCGTGTTGTGTTTTTGAGCAAATTAATTAGTTTCACGTTGATACAGTCTACTCAATTGTAATGAGTACCAGTCGAGAATAAATGCCTTTCTCTCTCCCTACCGCTCTCTCTCCTTTCTTCTCTCGTACTCTTTTCCTCTCTCGTACTCTTTTCCTCTTTCTCCTCTCTGTCTCTGTCTGTCTGTCTGTCTGTCTGTCTCTCTCTCTCTCTCTCTCTCTCTCTCTCTCTCTCTCTCTCTCTCTCTCTCTCTCTCTCCATCCTTTTTTCCGATGGTGAATTTGCTAAGACGAATACAGCTGATGTTGGTGCCGTATCAGATCGAAAAACATAAAACTTCATTGACTAAATTGCAAAAACATTAGTTTCAGTTCACACTAGCAAGATGAGAGCAAACGCAAAATATTTTAAATGATTCATTTGCATTCGGCTAAGCTCTTGACATCTCTGTAGGCATAAAAGAAAATTCTCAACTGATTGTTTTTGTTCGGTATATATTGTTTCTGATGTAACTGTCCTAGAAGAGATGTTAGACTTTGTGATGTCAAAAGAAACATTTGTGACGTTGATATTAAAAATAAAAATAATAAATAAATGCGCCCTTCTAAAGCCTAGCCAGGCTCATGGGCCCAGTTTTCCGGTTTCTATGGAGTATGTGTTTCCTAGCTGGACGGGACGCCAGTCCATCGCGGCGTTACTCATTTTTGCCAGCTGAGTGGACTGGAGCAACATGAAATGAAGTGATTTGCTCAAGAACACAACGCGCCGTCCGGTCCAGGAATCGAAACCACAATCTTACGGTCATGATACTGAGACCCTAACCACTAAGCCACGCGCCCCCACGATATTAAAAATACACTTAACAAAGCCTTAAAGAATGTTGACGTGCCACTGAACAAACAAACACATCAGTGTTGCAACAAATGGAACACATGCAACTGCAATGGTATTGAAAATGAAAAATGAGTTGCACTTATAAAAAGGTATTCCCCGCTTTGCAAAATTTCTCCCGGTTGGTTGCATTATTCATTACTAATAACTGGCAATCATTTATTTCAAGTGTAAAGGTTTTATGAAATTTGTCCTTCAAATATTAAATTTCTTATGATTAACTGGAAATACCCAGCAACATAAAAGAAATGTTTACAAAGTAACTGGAGCTTGAAGACAGTGAAGCTCTTTCAACTTCATTGTGTGGGGGTTGTCAACCAGCAATGTTCTGAGCAGTTTTGTGTATCTGTTAAAAGCATTTTATTACTTTTCTTACATAGAATAAAAAGACACTGTCTTTAATTGCAATCTGATGTTCCTTACTGAAAAAAATCAGTCGTCTAGGAACTCTCAATTTTGCACTTCAGAAAAAGATTATTTCCGATCTTACTCAAATAATCTTCAGCTTTCAAAATAATTTTTAATTTCCACATACGGTCAACAATTTTGAATAGAGGGTATTAGTAGATGTCATCGATTTCAGTACTTCTATTGTACTTTATTTTAACGATCCTGAAGGGATGAAAGGCAAAGTTGACATCGGCGGAATATGAACTCAGAACGTAAAAGTCGAAAAAGAAATACTGCAAAGCATTTTGTCGGACGTTCTATCGGTTCGGCCAGCTCGCCGCTCTTTTCAGCTTTCAGAATAACAGAAGAGTTTCAAAGAGACATAATTGTCAAGAAACATCATTCTTCTCTCCAGCTTCAATAAAAGAATAAATACATTCCTTGACACTGAAATAGAAAACCCCAAACAGGAAGACTGTGAAGATAAAACAGAAGGCCTGCATGATAACTTCCTAACTAGGTTTGATGGCTTACAGAAGTCGAAAAATCCTTCCTTCTAATTTCATTCAAAGATAATTATAATTATCCGATTCTTGAAGCTCTTGTTTTAAAATCCTCTGTTGTAGAAATAAAGCTAATGGAATTGCAAGAGAACCTGGGTCTAAAGATAATACATAAATCTTAATTTAAAACTGAGCTCTCGAAAGAAGTTCTAGGAATGAAATATCGCGAATTGGAGAAAACTGGTGTGTAACACACCATTTGACCTCTTACCTTTTACTTGTTTCTGTCATTTGGCTGCGACCATGCTGGGACACCACTTTGAAGGGTTTTAGTCTAACGAATCGACCTCAGTATTTATTTTTTTAAAGCCTGGTACTTATTCTATCAGACTCTTTTGCCGAATTGCTTAGTTAGGGGGGAACTAAACAGACTAACACCGGTGTTCAAGCGGTGGTGGAGAACAAATACAGATGCATAAATAGATATATATAATATGACGGGCTTCTTTCAGTTTCCATCAACCAATTCCACTCACAAGGCTTTGGTCGACCCCAGGCTATAGTAGAAGACGCCCACCCAAGCTCGGAGCTAATTCGCACAGCCTTGGGTCGGAAGTGCGAGGGTGGAGGAGACAGATGACCAACTACTTCTGAGAAAAAAGAGGCCATAATAGTAGTGGTAGAAAAGATTCTTAATAGAAGTTCATAATGTTTGTAGTGCCAAAGGCGGTGACTGAGCAGAGTCATTAAAACGCTGAGCAAAAGGGTTAGCGGCAGCTTGCCCCTCTTTATGTTCTAAGTTCAAATTCCTCCGCGTTCGACTTTGCCTTTCATCCTTTCGAGGTCGATAAAATAACTACCAGTGAAGCACTCTCTATGGCACTCTGTCGCTTACGACGTTGAGGGTTCCAGTTGATCCGATCAACGGAACAGCCTGCTCGTGAAATTAACGTGCAAGTGGCTGAGCACTCCACAGACACGTGTACTCTTAACGTAGTTCTCGGGGATATTCAGCGTGACACAGAGTGACAAGGCTGACCCTTTGAATTACAGGCACAACAGAAACAGGAAGTAAGAGTGAGAGAAAGTTGTGGTGGAAGAGTACAGCAGGGTTCGCCACCATCCCCTGCCGGAGCCTCGTGGAGCTTTAGGTGTTTTCGCTCAATAAACATTCACAACGCCCGGTCTGGGAATCGAAACCGCGATCCTATGACCGCGAGTCCGCTGCCCTAACCACTGGGCCATTGCGCCTCCACCAGTCAAGCACTACGGTTGATGCAACCAACTTAGTCCCCGCCCACAAACCTGCTGGCCTTATGCCAAAGTTTAAAGCCAATATTTGTAATGTCTACAATCATTAGCACGTTGGGCAAACTGTTTAGCAGCATTTCTTCTGGCTTTACGTTCTGAGTTCAAATTCCGCCAGGGTTGACTTTGACTTTTTTCCTTTCGAGGTCGATAAAATGAGTACTATTTGAATACTGGGGTCGATAAAATAAGTACCAGTTGAGCACTGGGTCAATGTAATCGTTTAGCCCTGTTTCCTCTAAATGTCAGGCTTTGTGCTTATTCTAAAAAGAAATGTTTGTAGTGCCTGAGTATACATTTACGTATTTACACTCTGAGCAGTACACTGACATATATATATATATATATATATATATATATATAGATGAAATGTGGTTTATTGATTGTTGCTGTACGTCAACATTCTTTGAAGCGGTTATTTGCGTATACTTTTACATACACACGTGTGTGTGTGTGTGTGTGTGTGTGTGTGTGTGTGTGTGTGTGTGTGTGTGTGTGTGTAAAGTATACATGCATATGTTTAAGGGTTTATATCGATGTGTGCACATATATGATTTCAGACGCTTGGTATATAAGACTGAGAACTCTCACACACATGCACATAGAAGGTTAGGCCGTAACTGAAAATTTTTCATACACACACACATTATGTATGTTATGTGTTCATGTGCATATGCATGCATGAATGTACATATACATACATACATACATACAAACATACATACATACATACATATATGTATATATATATATATATATATATATATATATATATATATATATATATATATTGCATGTATGTATGTCAGGTCACTCGTGAGGACTACTGGCAACATGGAGTCCAATAAAACCTGTTGCATGGTTGAGTGGTCGGTAACTAAACTGGCATTCCCACTAGGGTTGCTTGCCGAGAAGGGCTGCTACATACTCAACAAGACTAAAAGCAAGATCATCAGAAATTCCGAGTTAATGTCCGGCGTGCTGATACACCTCAATTTTTGTTAAAGCATGTCTCTAGAAGGTTAGTCTGATATAAAACCTAACCAGATATGTAGGGAATGGAATCGAACATTTCGGGGGTCTTTTACTTGCGCTTGAGATTATAGCGCTCACACATTCCTGAGCCTGCGACTCATTTTGGCACTGGACATGTTACCCTAGCTTGTCTCTAGATCATTTCAGTAGTGTGCAAAGTGTTTGTGAGCTGCTGTGCAAGTTTTGTTAGACCTATCAGCTTAGGTTGTGCAATCGCTGGCGCGACGACTATCCTGTGCCCGGTCATTGCTGGCATTTTGCGTGGGCAACGGTCAGTGATGGTCTTCTTCGATCACAAGTGGACAATCATCATTATCTTCATCATCATATATGTATGTATGTATGTATGTATGTATGTATGTATGTATGTATGTATGTATGTATTATGTATGTTTACATGATGTCTCCACCGAAATGTGTATACACACCTTAACAGCTGATAACTAACTTTTCATTTCTTTTAAAATTTAAACCATAATATATAATGGTTTCAAATTTTGGCTCAAGGCCAGAAATTTTGGGGATGGGGTTAAGTCGAATAAATCGACCCCAGTGCTCAACTGGTACTTATTTTATCGACTCCGAAAGGATGAGAGACAAAGTCAATCCAGGCGTCATTTTAACGCAGAATATAAAGACGAACGAAGGCATTTTTCCTGGTGTGCTAACGATTCTGCCAGCTCGCCGCCTTAAAACTATTAGAAATAGTGAAGGGAGACCAGACTAAGCTAATACATATTTATCGAAAGTGCTACCAAAAGTTTGAAAATTCAGCTGATGTACAAACAGTGTAGGAGGAAATTTAAAGCAGATCCATCTACGCGAACTACTGTCACTCGGATTAGAGATAAGTATGAAGCAGATAGAACTGTTCAGAATGTCCAAATGGAACCAAATTGGAGACCGCGAATATCAACGATCTCCACAAAGCCAAAAAGGGTACTGGAAACGTATTGTCTACGTTCAAGAAAATCTGTGCGGTGAGTCGTGAGAGGGAAATTTTACAAGCAAACGTCCATCACATTTTGAAATACTGGGATTGGAAGTGTTTTCATTGCAAAGACGATGCAGTGTGATTTGAAGATATGGCTGCTATTCTTACATTAAACATAGTGAGTGATTGCATAGCAGCCCCATAATTGGTTCGGCATTTAAAAAAAGTATAGGCGCATTTTTTAACGTCGGCGCTAAATGACGACGGTGACACATAATATTTATGTATATATGCATATGTATTTGCGCTCTCTTTTCAAGGGTGTGTGCTCCTTTACACTCAGTGACTGTATAGGAACTATTTCATTCTCAGACACCATCTGCATTAAAAAAAAACCAAGATTTAAGTTTGCGTTAATAGATTTAGTAAGAGAAGCATAAAGTTAGAAAAAATGTGTGGTGATCAAAAAGCCATATTAGTCAATGACATCGCTATTTCAGCAAGTGGTATGAAGCCTATACTTCATTGACAAGACCATAACAAGAGCGAAGCATGTCTGAAGTGTTAGACGACGTACTTGGATTAATATTAGTCATTGACTATTTTAATTATTTTAATTATTGCGACTTTTATGGAAGATAAGTTCCAACAATATATCTCCGTGTGTTTATATTTTTTGCCATATATCGGTCGAGGATGTAAACACCAGCGAAAATTGATGTCACATTTGTTGTCAAAAATGCAGTGGGCCAATTATAATCTCAGTAGAGAACCAACGATTGGATAATAATCTACGACAAAATTGTTCAACAGAACCGGGAATAAAATATAAGAGAAGTCAGTTAATGAATACTTGATCTGTCAAACTGATTTCCTCAACTGTAATTCTTCATTATTGGAAATTATGCTGCCAAGGTATTTGCAATAACTCATGTTCGATATATATATATGTGTGTATGTATAATTTGGTTGTTATTCGTTCAATATAATTGCGCTTACAACCTCTCTTTGATGATAACGCTGGGTGGAAATGTACTTCTAGCTTTCTTTAAACTAATTCATTAACCAAACAAACTAGCTAGCTGCACAAAGAAATCAATAATGACGGCTTGTAGATTGTTTTTATTATGAGTTATCAGTGAAAGTTATTTACATGGAGTTTCTATAATGAGGTTTACCGTAGTTTGTTACAGAGTTGTGTCAGTTAGAAGTAAAATACTGAGACATCTAAGCAGTCATTACCAGTTATCTGTTATAGGATCGAATAGTGCCAGATTTTACCTATAGCAGTCATGGGAAAGCTGCGGCTTGCATGACTTTCTGAATGGCACGCCTAATTTACCTTAAGTTTTTTCTTTGTAGTGTGATCCACCTAATGCCGAGCCATGTCTCATGCAGCCCGCTTCTCGAAAAAGCCAATAGGCTTGACAGGCTTGACAGGCTGATTAAGGCCCCCAAATCTCCTCGAGCTTCCAGCCAAGGATATAATATTTCTGACTCTGTGATAGGACTTTTGAAAGGGGACTTCTCAAATGAAATCATATTGAGCCTTTCTTCATCTAAACACAGTACGGGAGTTGAGCCATGTTAACTGAAATACTGCGACGTCTAAATTTAAATTGGTAGATGCTTATAATAAAGTTGAACCATACATAACAAAATAGTGAGGGATTTAAACATTCGTTATAAGGAATTTGTTACAGAGTTGAGCCATGCATAATAAAATACTGAGGCATCTAAATATTTACCGTGAAGTGTTTGTTGTAGAGTTGAGCTAGGCACAGCAAAGCAGCGATACACCTAAATATTAATTTCAGGGTTTTTTTTTAAAGTTGAGCCACTCAATAAAGAGCCTCTATCAAATATTTTTGACATTTTCATAGCCCTTTTTGGGAGGGACGTGGAATAACCTAAATGAAATAGCCAAAGGCCTCTCTTCACGTAAATCTGGCAAAAGGGTTAAGCCATGCACAATAAAAATAGCGAAACATCTAAACACTCATTATCGGGTGTTTGTAGTAGATTTGAGCGACACAGTAAAATACCAACTCATCTTCATATTCATTAGTAAGTGTTTGTTGTAGAGCCAAATATCTGTTGAAGCCAAATATCTGTTGAAGCCAAATATCTGTTGAAGCCAAATATCTGTTGAAGCCAAATATCGTCACATCTAGGCATTCGTTACAAGGTATTTGTTACAGAGTTGAATCAGTGGGAAGCTAAATACTGATACATATAAACATTAATTATCGATGTCAACCAGGAATGATCGTTAAAGAATGATAGTACACCTTTGAAGTGTTTCTATTATAACTGGATCAGATCAATAGCTGGAAGTCAGCTTAGTGCTTGACCACACGAAGAACTCATCGATTTTGTAATACTGACGCTGCTTACAGTTCTTTGGAATCTGCTTCCAGTCAGGTTGACTGGGTTGCTGAGAGCTAACTGTCTTGCTTATAGACATAGCATAATGAAGTAAACTACAATATCATATACAAGGTTTGTAACGAAAGTAATGCAAACGTCGGTATAATTTGAAAAATAAAACAAAAAAAAAAAAAAAAAAAATAGCTCATTTAAACTGCGTGTGTTAGTAGAGTAACTCTTCCTCTATACAAAGATTCCATTGAACCCATCTCTGGAATCCTCTTTGTAATAACTCAGGTGTGCATTGTTGTATCCATTTCCTCAAGTCAACTTCCATCTTGTCTCTGTCATCAAATCGTTGTCCTCGAAGACTACTGACCAGCCCAGTCTGCCGAATGTCCGATTTGTTGCCAAAATGTGTGTGGTAGCGCATTGTCATGGTGAATGTGGATCGTTTTCGGATTCCTGTTAAGTCTCTTTCTCTTAACGGCTTATATAAGTTTTTTGAGTGTCTCAATGTGCTACTCGCTGTTCCCGATACGGCCATGTCCCAGAAAATTAAAGAGAATGACGCCCTTTTCATCCCACAAAATAATCATCCTGACTTTCTGCACCGATCGCTGGCTTTTGAACTTCTTAGGCTTTGGAGGAGTGTGTGACGCCGCTGCATAGACCGTTCCTTAGTTTTTGGATCATAAAAATATGTTCGCGTTTCATTTCACATCACTAGGTTGGAGAAATGTGTCTTCATCGTTTCAAACGATAATAGCAAAGATCGGAGTAAGGCTTCAACGCACTTTGCACACACTTCCCATTGCAACCCCAGTCTAGCTGCGCAGCAAGCTCACGGATTGCGCAACTCGTCTGCCCGCACGAATCGATTCGTCCACACGCTGGTGATTCGTATTTGGCGGTCATAGTTGATTGTCTCCCTTCGCGTAGTTTGTCTTCAATGCTAGTTTTGTATTTTTTAAACTTTTTTCATCCATATAAGTATGTGGGCTCTTGTCAGTGCTGTTATCTCCGTAAACAAATTCTAAAGCATTCTGTAGTTGTCAGAAGCTCCTCTTTCGTCAAAGACTCTGCTAAGAAGTTATTTGCCGGCAGTGAAAGAACAGGAAGAAGATTTACTATAAAGGAAGAGTTACCCTATTGACACGTGCGATTTGAATAACCTATGTCTATTAATAAAAAATTTATGTCCATTTTCGCATTCCTTTCGGTACAACGTTCGTGTGTGTGTGTGTGTGTGTGTGTGTGTGTGTGTGTGTGTGTGTGTGTGCGTGTGTATAAAGCCCGACAGTCTTCCATACAGTTTGCTCGGCTCAAGGCCATAGCAGAAGATACCCAAAGTATCGCACAATGTTGCTGAAACCGAAATCGCACAAACATGCTTTCCCTTTTACAAAATAGAATAACTTGTATCTCACACCTGAGACGATTTTAACTGAATTATCGATCTCATCACCAATACAAAAAAACTCCTTTGATGATAAAGTATTCAAAGGTTCAGCTGGTAACACGTGTTTCTACCACAATGGTTATCATCAGTACATAATTACATTACCTTGTCTCCAGCAGAAGATGTATTCAGTCATACACAGAAAGAATAGAGCATATTTATAGCATAGGTAAGTTACACACACACACACACACACACACACACACACACATAGCACGGAGAGAGAACGTTAAAAGAGTATGTGAAAAATATTGTTCAATTCCATTAAATTTAAGCCTATATATATATATATATTAATTGACGATTCCCTGCCCTTATTCTTGTATATATATATATATATATATATATATATATATATATATATAAGGAAAATAAGACAAGGTACAAAATGCTAAAATAATTTTATAAAATTAATTTAGCATTTTCTACCTTGTCTTATTTTCCTTATACACATCAACTCGTGTGTTACTTTTCTACCTTCTGCACACACACACACACACACACAAACACACACACCTTATAAAAGAAAATAAATGCAAATTTGTAAATGTTTTCTTTTTATTGCAAGATTTTCAGAAGATATGAAATTGTTGAAATATTAGAGTTTATTTGCAATTATTATTCAGTTTTGCTTATATTGAATTTTATCTTTCTTTTCATATAAATTTCAGTATTCTGCTGAATATACATTTGAATATGGAACGATATGAAACTATAAATAAAACATTTATAAAAACATACAATGAACTATTTAATATGATGGCCATAACTTTTAAGTAACAACAGAACAAAAAATATCCACCGTTATCAGGAAAATACAAAAGCAAGAATTGAATTTTGAACAATCTATAATGTAAAGCATACTGAAAAAAGAGGAAGCTAATATAATTTAATAAATCATGGTAATATTCTCCTGTTGGCCATTGCTTGAAAATGTTTATCACTTCTCCATTATCAAAATGAATGTCTTTCTCTGTCTTTCTCAATGCATAATAGTACGAAAACAGAGAGTTTCTCTTCTCCACACAGGCTCTGCAGTATATATTTATCTAACTCGAGCTCTGAAGAGAGTGTTCCATAGTTGCTGTTGTTACTGGAGGTGTTGCATAAAATTTAAGCTGCTTATTATTAACTAGGAAGACAAAATTAACATAGTTTTTCTAGATACATCTGAAAGTGAATTTCAGATTAGTTTTTGGCAGTGACCAAAATGAATGAAATATCCTTAACCATTTGGCTTTCAGATTTAATACAGTTTGGTTTGCATTGTTTTGAATTAATCATGCATTATCTTGTAACTATGATATTGTAATGATGTGATTGTATGTTTTTAGAATTACATTGTAGGGTACGTGTAAGATTTTGACAGTTTAAGCACAAAATAGGTAGATATTTAGGCCGGATATGGCCATTTTAAACGCTAAAGGGTTAATCCTATCAACAGTTTCTCAACTTCTCTACGATCCACAGAGTTTGTAGAAAATATTTAGATCTTGAACTTTACTAGATGTTACCGAGTCGCCATTTCCTTTCACCTTGTTGACTCAATTAGGCCACAGGGAATCTTCAGGAATTACTGGCCTAATCTTTATTCTTTCATTTAAATCTATCCTTAATTTCTAGCACAAGTGTATCTAGAACCGTATGATACTTTCACACCGTAGGACTCCTTCAAACTCTGCGACGGTTGATCTGTTGTTACAGACATAGAGCTTTCCTTGAACCTCGCTAGTGATTTCCTCGATCTGCACTGACCATGATTTTTTTCTCTGATACCTCCGTATCTACATCTTGTTAGCGTTACATTCTGTTGTTTCTTTCTAGCGATTGCAACCCACTTGTGTTTCATCACCGTGCAAGGAATTTACGTTTTCATTAGCTTTTATGTTGTGTATCTCTGCCGATAAAATCAATGTAGTTGAATGTTCTATATCCATTTTTTGGTTGCGAAAGTTTCCAAAGTATAGCATCTGATATGGAATAGTGTTCAACCCGAAATTGATGACCAACAAAGCCAACCTTGCGTTGAGCAACAACAGTAGAGGTGGGTAGAATGCGTCCACAAACCTCTTCTTTGATTTTGCCTCGCGTCTTGAGATTTTTGGTGCGTGTACAATCAGGGTGATCTTGTAGCGAGGTTACAAACGAAGCGTACCACTTATTTGATATTGAAACGAAACTATAATTTTCTACTATTTTAATGAATGAGATGAAACTATTTTAATGAATGAGACGAAATGGTGAGTTCAGTCTGCACTTTCTCCAAGCACAAGGTTCGAGCAGTGTTTATGACAGTGAGCATATCAAGCATTTTTATGAAGATTCTCTTTTGTTAGCATCTCTGACACCTTTTGCTTTTTATTAATGAGGCATTTATTTCCAAACAGCCAGGGCCTTTCCTTCAAGTTCGTCACCTCTTGTAGACCATACATCACACGTTTCAATGAAATGCTCTTTGATTTCATTATAAAACATAAAGCATATGCATATAGAAGACAGTTTAGTGTGAGAAACATCTGTAGTTTCATCCATTAAAAAAGTGAATATAATGTTGCTGTTTTGGTGTCTTTCAGTATTGATTTTCTGACACAAGTAAACAAAATCTTGATTGTGTGATTCTGAATACGGTTTGAGAGCACTGGCAGCTGTGGTTTCTTTTTTAGAATAGGTGCACTGTACAACAAACTAAATGGTTCTTGGTGGCATTGTTGTATTTAGTAAATAGTCCAGTTCAAGGAAGTTTCCTATATTTTAGCTTGCTTGATACTCCCTTAACAGAGAAGGAAAATAATAACCAGCATAATAGACCGCTTCTTACAAATTAACATGAACACCAGACAATTTCATTATACTTTAACAGATACAACCCTATTTCAGTCATTTTTCTTCATACATTTACGTATGATATACTTCTGATCTTCCTGTGAAAACATGTGGCCTTGTGGTTTAGGTTTTCGGTATACGATCATAAGATCGTGGGTTCAGTTCCTAGACTGAGGGGCGTGTTGTGTCCTTGAGCAAGGCACTTAATTTATCGTTGCTCTAGTCTATTTAGATTTAAATGAGAACCAGCCGGGTACTGGTGCCACCCACTCTGCCTCCTGCTGTCACGTCCTGGATTTTCACTGAATAAAGGTTGACAAAATCAAAAGAGCATCTAAGTCCACTCGCGATTACATCAGCGCCCAAAAACAATTGTCGAAGTCATAGTACATGCTACTAAATCTGGTCGCATGGTTGTAGTGTCTCTGTATTTGAACTTACAGCTTGTCTTGTTCTATTTCTCAGATACACAGTTCTTAACGGACGAATTTAAATATATTTTGAGGTATTGATAATGTCGAAAAAAGGAAAACGTTCTCTTTATTGCTAGGATGAATTGTATGTTTAGAATTTTGTTTTGGAAGAAGTAGCATTTATTTTCATTATAAAAACTTACGCATATATTATAACTCTTTACTCTTTTACTTGTTTCAGTCATTTGACTGCGGCCATGCTGGAGCACCGCCTTTAGTCGAGGAAATCGACCCCGGGACTTATTCTTTGTAAGCCTAGTACTTATTCTATCGCTCTCTTTTGCCGAACCGCTAAGTGACGGGGACATAAACACACCAGCATCGGTTGTCAAGCAATGCTAAGGGGGACAAACACAGACACACAAATACACACACACACACACACACACACACACATATATATATATACATATATACGACGGGCTTCTTTCAGTTTCCGTCTACAAATCCACTCACAAGGCTTTGGTCGGCCCGGGGCTATAGTAGAAGACACTTACCCAAGGTGCCACGCAGTGGGACAGAACCCGGGACCATGTGGTTGGTTAGCAAGCTACTTACCACACAGCCACTCCTGCACCTATAAATTAATTCAAATTTTAATCAATCAAGCCTTTCTATGCATTGAGAAAGATAGAGGTAAATATTGGAGTCATGCTTAAATCAGTTTAAGGGCAGTTAGGAGCAAAGCTCTTGACTGTAGGATTTGATCTCAGAACGTATAATGAACTGGAAGAAACCCTGCAAATCATTTCTTCCACACTCTAACGATTCTATCAGCTAATTATATTGGGTTATCAGATAAATTCGTTCGTCCCCACCGCCATGTTAATCCTTTCCAATATTATTTGACCTGCCGCGGAGGCGCATGATTTAGGGGTTAGGGCTATTCAGCTTACGATCATAAGGTTGTGTTCTTGAGCAAGACACTTTATTTCACGTTGCTCCTGTCCACCCAGCTAGTAAAAATGAATAGCATCTACAATTCAAAGGGCCAGCTTTGTCACATTCTGTGTCATGATGAATCTCCCCGTGAACTATGTTAAGGGCATGCGTGTCTGTGGAGTGCTCAACCACTTGCACGTTAATTTCGCGGGCATGCTGCTCTGTTGATCGGATCAACCGAAACCCTCGTCATCGCAACCGACGGAGTGTCAGTTTTTATTCGAATTGACGCGAAGAATTATTTTTATCGTAGCGTTTTATGTCTTTTAGTAGTTTTATTCTTCCTCTACAAGTTTTGTTTATCGCTTTTGAAATTTGAATAAATTTTGCCTCTTTTTTCAAACATGACGATGGAATATCAAGTCGAAAGAAAAAAAAAAGCAACAACAGAAAGCGTAAAAAGAAACGAACGAATTTATCCGACAACAATACATCTATTCAGATAGTTTACATTACACATATTTCAGTAACTGGTTTGCTTTGTTATTCAAAAAATAATCTGAAGCCAAATTCTTACTTAGTCGAACCGCCTTTGTGTGAAAAATAATGATTTGTAACAGAAGTACAAAGCGAGGCATGCCGAAGAATAAAGAGTTAGAAGTGCATCTAAGATAAAAGATTCAACCGTAATTGTCACATTTGCGAAAATATTGCGTCATTGTATAATAAATAATCTGAGTATTTTATTATTTATTATTATTCCCTTTTAATGTCATTTATATTGTATATAAAAATAAATTTCGCATTAAAATCTGAAGGTTATGACGTACTGTTTCATACAATATTAATTAAAAATACATTAATTTTAATATGAACATTTAAGTTTCTGAATCAGGGACATTTTTACATATTGATTTAGTTATTGTGGAATCAGTAGGCGGAAGAAAAAAGAAAAATAACAACAATAAAAACACGTGCTAGTAATTCTATTAAATTCTGTTGAAATACATTTTTGAATTTTGTCTAAAAGAACATGTTTGACATGATGAAGACAAAACAGCAGAAACATATCTCAAGCCTCTATTCTTGTTCACGTCTTTGCGTTTTATGAAAAATACTCAGTAAAGAATTGATAAAATGTACGACTTTACCAGCAGACAGGCGTTCTGAATATTTGAATTCGGCCATTAATGATTATTTCGTCTCACTAATTCAAGAGAAAACTTAAGGTCTGAGAATCGAATATTTCTATACTGTATATTCGCTATGTGTATTTTTACGGAGCTTCACTGAGTCCATATTTCGTTTTTTATGTTTGTGTGTATGTGTGCATTTTAGAATAGAAGCAGCTTATGAAGAAAAAGTTCCATATGTGGCTTGTCTGTTTTCCTATGTGTTCATTCTGTTGTCCGTAAAACAAAGTACGTTTTTTGTGCTTTGTTTATGTTCCCGTTCCTTTTTTGTCCACGTTTTTTGACGTCCTGTACCCGGATATGCATCTATATATACATGTAGATGTAGGTATGTACATATATGTATGTATACATGCATATGCTCATATATCATTTGTATTATATATATATATATATATATATATATATATATATATATATATATATATATATATATAAATGGATATACATATATTTACACAGACATATGTATAAGTATATATATCTATATGTGTGTGTGCTATATACACACACGTAAATATGTGTATACACATACACACATATGGTTTTGTTAAGGCGTAGTAATACTAATGACTTGTTGTTAGAACTCCATATACATATGTTTCAGATTTAAATGCATTCCAAAATAAATATCGACTTAATTTTGAAGGCTGCTGGCAATCTATGTGACGATGCACAAGCACTCAACTCTGATGGCACTGCTTCTTATAAAAGAAACATCTGTAAACTAATGAAGTTGATTTGGTAATTCATGCTTCCTTATCTTCCAATATATATGTATATACATACATAACACACACACACACACACACACACACACACACACACACACACACACACACACAAAAGATGGAGGTGGAAATAGCACAGAAGTAAGTCTAAGACATTTCAATTTAAGAGGGAATTTAATAAAAATGATTTTAAAAATTATATAAGGAAAATATTATTGGTTTCGATGAATCTCATTTGTTTGCTTCAAATTTTAATAAATTTTTACTCATATTTGATAAGATGAGATTCATCGAAACCGGTAATATTTATATGATTTTTATATGATTTTATATGATTTTTTATATGATTTTATATGATTTTTTATATGATTTTATATGAGTTTTTTAAAAATGATTTTATATGATTTTTATATAATTTTATATGATTTTTTATATGATTTTAAAAATCAATTTTATTATATTCCCTCTTAAACTGAAGTGTCTTAGACTTACTTCTGTGCCATTTCCACCTCCATCTTTTGTATATAAAATTCTGATTTGTATAGATCTCTAATCTTGTTTCAACTATCGCTAGCTCCAAAAGTTTTTTTTATTCTCTCTTTGTTTATTTTATCGTGTTCCTTTCTGTTGAAGAGCGTAGGCTCAAAACGTAAAAAACTTTCTTACCTTCCCGAGCGTTAAACTAATACACCTGTTTGTTGATTATACACCTGTCTTCGTTTTTTATTTTTCTGTAAATTTCAACTATATATATATGTGTGTGTGTGTGTGTGTGTGTGTGTGTACACACACACACACACAAATATATGGGAACGAGAATAGGCCCCAACTATGCGAACCTGTCCGTTGGTTACGTTGAGGCCCAAATATTCTGAAGTTTCACTGGTCCCACTCCTGAACTATACGGTCGCTATATTGACGACTGTATCGGTGCGACCTCACTCTCCCACGAACTTTTAGACTCCTTCCTCTCTTTTGTCAAATCTTTCCATTCTACCTTCCACTTCTCCTGCACTATTTCCAACACCTCAGTCGCCTTTCTCGACATTTCGGTCAGCATTCCTCACTCCACTCTCACCACCTCTATCCACTACAAACACACAGACTCACACTCATACCTCCTCCATCTATCCTAAACACACCACGCTCTTCATCCCCTATTCCCAAATCCTCCGTCTACGCAGGGTCTGTAGTGACAACCACGACTTTGAGACTCACTCTTAACTCATGGTTCGCCACTTCATCCTACGTGGATATCCCCTCACCACTATCCACACCGCCCTTGCCAGAGCATGTTCCGTGGACCGTGCATCTGCTCTCTCCCCCATGCACCCACCCCACCATCACCCGTTTTCCCTTCCCTTCACCTACCACCCCACCACCTTATTTCTCCAATGCACCATTCTCCGAGCCTTCCGCTATATTATCTCCCCTTCTTCCTAGCTCTCCTGTGTGACCCCTCTGTCCGGCATTCGCCATGATAGATCGATAGCCACTAAAACTTTTCTGTTTTCTCTCCGTGTTTATTTCTGTGTTCCTTTCTGTCGAAGAGCGTAGGCTCGAAACGTAAAATACTTTCTCACTTCCTGAGCGTTAAACTAATACATCTGTTTGTTGTCTACACCACCTGTCTTCGTCTTTTGTTTTTGTATAAACTCTCACTATATATATATATATATATATATATATATATATATATATATGCACTAACATTCATACATATATCAGTTAATATACACACTGACATGCATAATTTGTTCTCATTTTGGTATAAGGCCATTAATTTTGTGAGGAGGGAGCAAATCAATTACATGTCAAAACATTAGACTAGCTACAGTAAACAAATCAACAGCAGTTGCTTGAAATAACAGTGAAAACATTAAAATATACACGAGTAAAGTTAACATTAAAACTTTCGCGAGCAAATTAAATATTTAAAAGCTACGAACAAGCCAACAGGAGTTGCTAGAAATAACAGTCAAAACATTGTTTAAAACATATTTATTAGTTTAAAAAATTCAAGAACGAGAGTTTGCAATACACTCTAGGATTTTATAAAATAAATTATCTTTCTCATATCTCCTTCTCCACACAAATTAACAAAAATAGGAGTCAACCACGGAACGGTGTATCCCACACCGTTCTGTTTCGCTAAAATACACAAATTTTGCAAATTTTAAAGGCTAATTACTTTTAATTATGGATCTATAGGAAAAATGAATTTCATTTTCATTATTGGTATACAAAGCTTATTCCATATATCAAATTTGAAAACAATTGGAACGAAGTTGTAAACAGTGACGAAAACCACAGAGAGCTTGCTAACGATTATGCCAGTTCGCCGCCTAACAAACTCCTACCACACATACTCTCCCACATAAAATATATAACATTTAATATGTATTACTATATATAGTATATATTATATAAATTATAAATATAATGATAGAAAGTAAGCACGTGTATCTCCGTCGATTTCAGCTATGACTATTCAATTCTGCTCCATCGACTAAACTGCCTACTAAATAAATTTCCCTGTAATAAATTTTCCTGCAATAAATTTCCCTGTAAAGATATAAAGTTCACAGAAGATATAAATCGTGAGTGGATACCTATAGAGGTGGGTGATGAGGGCTTAAAACAATTATCATTGCAAACAAACAAATTTCTTTCTTCCGAAGCAAAGTATCTCTTTTGTAAGTCGTTGACCTCACGTATTATTGGACGTATGAAATGTTGAGTATGAAAGTTCTCACATTTTTATGTAAATTGGCATCAGAGGGTATAGCGAGCTGGAAGAATTACTGTTGTGACATATGCGCAAAGCATTATTCATATTCAAATTGAAATTGAAATCAGTGGTGATAATCCCACTGTTGAAATTGATAAGTTATGTTGAGATAGAATCAGAGTGATAGACAGTGTGCGTGTCAAGGCTGAATCTTGGAATTACTGGTACAGTTCATTCGACATGTTTTTAAACAGTTTGTGTTTACTAGCGTCGCTCACAAAATTTGAATCTATCCAACAGTAAAAGACACTTGGCAGGATATGTGTGTGTTTGTGTATGTGCGAGTGTGCGTGTGTACATAATATATGCACGAACACACGCACACACAAATACACGTGTGCGTGCGTGGGTATGTGTGCGTGTTGAACAAAGCCAAGTTTCAATTAGTACGAATTATAAAATGAAACAATTGTTCATTTAGTACGAGACTAAAGTCGCTCGAGTAAGAGTGCTTTCCGGATACAAAAATATGAATCTATTCGTGCTTTGTGATTCTGATGACTCAATGACTCATCCAGTTTGTATTCTCATGACTGTCGTTGTGCGGTAAGTACTGCAGTTATTTTTGAATTTCAAATACAACTGGTATTGTTGTTTCATATAACCCGCCCCCAGTAAATGCAGAAAGAGAAAAAAATACTTGTTCAGTGCAGTCTTCCATTTCAAAAAGGAAGCGACTAATATACTGGAACTAAAAATCTAATAAGCAGTTCTAATATATTTGAGTACTTGTTCATATCCATCATTTGGAAAGGACCAGTGCTGCATAAACTCTGTTAGATTAGAATCTAATTGTGTGCACCAATGTCTTGTTTAATTTGTCTCTTTGCCCAACTGCACAGCGAGTCAACAAGGTTTGTAGTTGCATGAGTAAGTGGATCAACGAAATGTAGAGTATGGCTCACCATCAGATGCTGAAAACCAACATGATTAATGGCGTTGTATGACCTCAGAGATTGTTTCCAACTGTTGTTTCTGGTAAAGTAAAAAAAGAAAAACAATCTTGTAGCACATTCTACAGTTCTATAATCTACTACAGCCAAAAAACACTTCCTAGAACCGCCCTCAAGACCTCTAAAAGCGCACAGAGTTTTAACTAAATGGCCTGCACATGACAAATGCATTCTTATCAATTTCAACAGTGGGATTATCACTACTGATTCCAATTTGAATTTGAATATGAATAATGCTTTGCGCATATGTCACAACAGTAATTCTTCCAGCTCGCTATAGCCTTTGATGCCAATTTACATAATAATGTGAGAACTTTCATACTCAACATTTCATGCGTCCAATAATACGTGAGGTCAACGACTTACAAAAGAGATACTTTGCTTCGGAAGAAAGAAATTTGTTTGTTTGCAATGATAATTGTTTTAAGCCCTCATCACCCACCTCTATAGGTATCCACTCACGATTTATATCTTCTGTGAACTTTATATCTTCTCCGCAGTCAAGACACATTTGAATGCAAACAAACGGTACCCATAATTTTTAAGAAAAGCTATTGTATCTCGTGTTTTTGTTGTTAATCTCTTCAACTCTCTTCTATTAACACACTTGGTAAGTTAATCATCGTAATTCATTCCAATATATATATATATATATATATATATATATATATATATATATATATATATATATATATATATATATATATATATATATATATATATTTATATATATATATATATTTATATATATATATATATATATATATATATATATATATATATATATATATATATATATATATATATATCAGAATTAATAGAGCGTTGAAAAATTGCTTTCTTGTGGTTCGCAACGTTCTGAGTTCAAATCCTGTCGAGGTAAGCTTTGCCTTTCATCTCGTTGGATCGATAAGGAAAGAACACAACACACTGCCCGGTCCGGAAATCGAAACGAAGTCCTTGCGATCAGTGAATGTAACATCCTAACCACTAGACCACGCGCCTTCGACAAGAACTGCAATTATTTGGATAAAATCACTTCCTGGCCGATAGAATGCAGTTGTCATATGTGAAGGAGGTTGTTAGTCGGCAAAATACGTGTGTTGTTCCCTGTAAAACCGTAAAGGCCCCTATTCTTTTAATCTTTTGTATAAATCAACTGGAATATGAGGCTTATCAAAATAAAGTAATATTCTTTGATCTGAATCTGCGAAAAAGAAACAAATACACAAATCGAAGCCAACGAACCCCTACTTCAATACCATTGAAGCTATTATCAGATGGTTTGGCAAGAACAATACGAAACTAAATGAGAATAAATTCGAACAACTCCAGTTTGGTAAAGGAGATAGTATAAGAGAAACCAATTTTCTTTCTTCCATTTGGCAAACCCCGAGGCCTTCAAATAACATCCAGGAGTCATTATTGATGGAAAATTAGATTTAAATGTTTGCGTTATAAACACAATTGATATTTCCAAAAAAAGAAAATGTATTCTTGGTTAGTCAGAATATTCCATTCAAGATAATGTAATATAATTTATTTGTACTTTGCCTTTGTCCGAAAACTTCTAGAACAGTGCTGTCCATTATGGATATTATACATCAAAAAGAAGAGAGCATAATGAAAATCGAAGCTCTGCAGAGATCGATCTTAGTGAAAAATAAAAGGCCTGGACAGTTTGAAATGTTTCGGGGTCACTTAAAAACATTTATATTTTCAATGTATTTGGGAATAATTTGTAAATTTACCCAGTGCGCAAAATATAAAACGGATATTTTAACGACATATAAATACAGTTGAAAAAAATAACAAAAGAATAAAAAACAAAACAAAACGAAATAAAACATCCAAGAGCAAAATTTTGCATCGCTAAAACTCTGGCAAAATAAAACCTGAAAAGTAGTCTCTGTGCCTTTATCCATTCTGCTGTCTCCGCCACTCACCTTTCTTTCCTGGGATATTAGAAACAACTTCCAGTAATTCTGCTTAAAGGTTTACCCCCTCCCCACTTCTCCAAATGCATCTACTGCCTCTCTAATGCTGCCCGAAATTCACAAGTGACCAACAACGTTTTAACCATATCTTTTCTAGTATCACTGACGTGTATTTTGAATTACTCTGTTCTGAAGACGTCGTCCACGGTGACTTCAAAGTTTATACCTCTCATTGGCTTTTGTACTCGTTCCACATCAATGCTGCAGAAATAACCTTTTGCAATCCTCAACTCTCAACAACAATTAGTTCCATCTCTTTCGTGCATCGCTGATCGACGTATAGGAATTTCTAACACCCTTAATCTCTTTCCCACGTCCAAACCAGCCTCTGCCAAAATCATCAACCGTCTTTGCACCTATTACTTGTACGATCACTTTAGCATGATTACCTACAACACATTCACATACACTGCAACGCTCACTACCGCCTGAACCTTGTAGCAGTAGAGCAGCTGACTGGCTTTCGTCAGGTCTACGCTAACTAACCCTAGATAGTATACGTGCATAAGCTTTGGCAATTGGAGACAGCTAAGCAGGTGATGAATGCCATCCGCTTAAACAGGACGATCCAGATCTCGCACACAGCCAAAACAAATCCGAATCCTCTAAAGGGTTCATTTGTAGCTGTATTGCAGCAGTGCAAGCAAAGAACACGGCCTAGAACACATTAAAAATTCCCCTCCCCAACAAGCAAAATCGTTTCTACCTATTTACCTCTGTTGCGGAGCAATACCCCCAACATTTACTGTTCACTTGGTACTAATCTCGTACTTTTTTTGATTAAGAGGAGTGGAAGTGCGTGACTTAGTGGTTATGGATATTCAGCTCACTATCGTGAGGTCGTGAGTTCGATTCCCGGTGGCATGTGGTGTCCTTGAGCAAGACACTTTATATCATGTTGCTCCAGTCCACTGAACTGGCAAAAATGAGTTGTACCTGTAATTCAAAGGACCAACCTTGTCACATTCTGTGTTACCCTAAATTTCCCTGAGAGCTACGTTAAAGATATACGTGTCTGTGGAGTGCTCTGCCACTTCCACGTTAATTTCGCGAGCATGCTGTTCCGTTGATCGGATCAATTGAAACTCTTGTCGTCGTACCCGACGGAGGACCAGTTAAGAGGAAAGGCAGTGCCAATGGCCCCTTATAGAGAATCTGAGACTGGTCAGAGCAAAGGCAAAGTATAAATCTTGTTCGAATCTTTGCAATAGAGTAGACTCCATTAAAGTTACCCACGGTAACAGGTGGCGGTGTTACATCGGTCGATCGATTAAGTCTACCACCCACATCGACCATGGCGGGATTTGAACTCAGAACGCAAAAAAACCTTCCTAAAATTCTGGAATAACTATCGCATCTGGTCCGGCGTCCAAACGAATCCGACAACACCGCCTTGGATGGAAACTTTTATATCGCCCTCGAAAGGATGAAAGTCAAAACTGACCCAGGTAGGATTTGAGTTCAGAGAGCAGAGAGTAAGAACAAATACTACGAAGCATTCTGTTCGGCACTCTAACAACTCTGTCGCTGCTTGCACAGACCAAGTAAAACTGTAAGATTTTCTTGCTCCACTCAACTAAGTTCGTTGTTGGCACTCCGTCGCTTACGACGTCGAGGGTTCCAGTTGATCCGATCAACAGAACAGCCTGCTCGTGAAATTAACGTGCAAGTGGCTGGACACTCCACAGACATGTGTACCCTTAACGTAGTTCTCGGGGATATTCAGCGTGACACAGAGTGTGACAAGGCTGACCCTTTGAATTACAGGCACAACAGAAACAGGAAGTAAGAGTGAGAGAAAGTTGTGGTGGAAGAGTACGGCAGGGTTCACCACCATCCCCTGCCGGAGCCTCGTGGAGCTTTAGGTGTTTTCGCTCAATAAACACTCACAACGCCCGATCTGGGAATCGAAACCGCGATCCTATGACCGGGAGTCCGCTGCCCTAACCACTGGGCCATTGCGCCTCCACACAACGAAGTTCACAACCACATAAAAATACACGCCAAATGTAAAAGCACCTAATGTTATTTTCAACAAGCAAGTCCATCAACTCTCACAGTGTCCCTTCCTTTATTCTCAAGCCAGATTTCACAGAACTCCCATCCGCGCCATAATTTTTTCCCCATGATTTCATACTTTATGAAAAAGCAACTTTTTTCAGCTCGCCAACTTTCACCCATTGTTCTCTCATTTCCAACATCTCAAAGGTGATAGATAGTCATTAACATTATATCCTCCAACGCCTTGAATCCATCTCCTTCGTTGGTCGTCAATACGGTGCAGTCTACAGGAGGCTTGTTTTCTGCTATCTCATTCACCAGTGGGCTCTTCTCCGTCTCTCTTCACGGACACACACACACACACACATACGTGCGCACGCAATCACACACATACACACACACACACACAAACACAAACACACACAGAGTTATGTATACCATGTTTCTTCTTCTTCTTCTTCTTCTTCTTCTTCTTCTTCTCCTCCTCCTCCTTCTCCCTTTCCTTCTCTGTCTCCTCCTTCTCCATTTCCTTCTCTGTCTCCTCCTCCTTCTCCCTTTCCTTATTTGTCTCCTCCTCCTTCTCTTCATCCCCCTTCTTCTCCTCCTCTTTCTCCCCCCTTCTTCTCCTCCTCTTTCTCCCCCCTTTCTTCTCCTCCTCTTTCTCCCCCTCCCCCTTTTCGAGTTTACTTACAACAGCTATAGTGGAACAAAACAACTGATGTGTATACAAGATATCGGAATAGCATGTTTAACCAGTTGGTTAAACACGGTCTCTCATTATTAACGTGTGAATTATTGTTTCAGCAAAAACTCTTTTAAGAGAGAGAGAGGAATATCTCACATACGACAATCACAGTGAGATAAGTGAAAGTGACCAATAAATCAAGAAAAGTGAATATAAAATATAAAACAAAGCGAGGTGAGATATGGTTAAATAAAACAAATATCAGTACGAGGTGATATGAAAGCGGTTGCAGTATGCATATCATTTTGGCGGGTGGGGTACTTATGTGTAGGAGATACATGTGAGAGGGGAATGACTTAGAGACTATATCCTTTTGATTGGGTGTTTATTAAAAATTAGTAAAGTGGTAGTAATTAAATAAATTATTGATCGAAAAGATGATTAAATAATAAATCACTAAACGTATAAATTCAACAGTAAATAATTTAAACGAAATAATCGATAGTCGAGCAAATACTTAGTTGCATTATTAAATTATTGGCTAATGATTAATAATCGATCGATAAACAAAACAGGGATAAAGTAGGACATATCAAGACAATACGTGACAAAGTAGTGATATATGATATGGATATATTATATCGAGTGAACACGCGTTGGAGGTGGATGTGATTAGTGAGTATCCGGAAGACAAGAGAAAGATATACGGTGTTACATGATGTTACATGATGTTACATGATGTGGCATGATGTTACATGATGTTACAAATTTTCATTGCAGCAGCATTCAGAATTCATATTTTATAAAATTTTATTTTATTATTTTAATATTTTTTTTTGTACTTGTTCCACCACTTTGAAGATTTTAGACGAATGAATCGAATCCGGTTCTTATTTTTGAAGTCTGGTACTTATACTATTGGTCACTATTGTAGAACTGCTAAGTTACGAGGACATAAACAAACCAACACCATATGTCAAACGGTGGTGGGGGACAGACACAACACAGATACACACACACACACACACACACACACACACACGCGCATATACATTACATACATACATGCATGCAAGCATACATACATACATAATACATACATACATACATACATATGCAATGGGTTTTCTCACAGTTTCCGTCTACCAAATTTTGTTAAAAAGCATTAGTCGGCTCGGGGATATAGCGAAAAATACTTGCCCATGGTGCAGTATGGTGCAGTACAGTGGAACAAAACTCAGAAACACATGGTTGTAAAGTGAACTTTTTAATCACACAGCCATGCTTATGCCTATACTCATAGTTAAAGCGCAAAGCACGAACAAAAATGATGACCAACGCAGGAAACTGGTTGCTTCGGTGGAGTCGCTGGAATGGACTCATCCCCATTTTTGCGAAGTGCAACGATACAATCCTACAATAAGGGCTTAAAAGCTTCGCTGGTAAGCACCAGCGTATTTAGATTCAATAATGCATGGTTGTTTGAACCAATCCAGTATGCTAAACGAGTATGTGGGCAATGAAATTTAAGGTTAAGTATGAAGTTCAGTCTACAAATCTTCAACTTTGATTCTATATTACATAATATTTTGGGCATTAACTCTGTATCATGCAACACAATGTAACTCCATATATTTTCATCTCAAAGGCCCGACTACTCACTGATCATCTCAGCCTCCTCAAGTTCCATTAGTTTATCCCCTGTCGTTTTCCCAACTCTATCGTGTGTTGTCTTCACATATCCATCACCTTCCCCGTATCATTTATTAATCAATAATTAATCAATTATTAAGCATTAACCAATATGTAATTATGCAACTAACCATTTACTCAACAATCGATCTATTTACTTAATCTATTTCTTAACTTATTTATTTATTCATTTATCCATTTAGTTATTTAACTGTGTATTTAATCATAAATTAATCTTTTATTTATTTAATCAAACATTAATCTTTTATTTATTTAATCAAACATTAATCTTTTATTTATTTAATCCTCATATTATTCAGTTTCTCGTTTTGATAATTTCTCTTAAACATACACACACACACACACACACACACACACACACACACACACACACACACACACACACACACATATAACTATTAAGCTTCGAAGATATTTTCCCTCTCACAAGTAATTCTCAAATAGGTATCTCAAACACTTAATATTATTCAGCTACATCTCACATTCACATTATTATATTATCTTATTTTACCTCTTCTTATCCTCAAGTATTCAGCATTTCATAATTATTTAGATAATTCATTGACCACTTCCCCTTACCTATTATTGATTCTGATCTGAAAGTTACCAATCCTTCTCTGAGGATTTTGATGAATTATAAAATATTTCACACTTTAATGATGCATTTAACCAATGAGATGCATGTGTTCTGCAGTCTTGTATACATAATACATACATACATACGTACATACATACACACACACATACACATATTTATAGGCACAGGCATGGCTGTGTGGTAAGAAGTTTGCTTACCAACCACATGGTTCCCAGTTCAGTCCCACTGCGTCGCACCTTGGGTGAGTGTCTTTTTCTATAGCCTCGGGCCGACTAAAGCCTTAGGAGTGGATTTGGTAGACGGAAACTGGAAGAAGCCTGTTGTATATATATATATATATATACATATATATATATATATATGAGTGGCTGTGTGGTAAGTACCTTGTTTATCAACCACATAGTTCCGGGTTCAGTCCCACTGCGTGGCATCTTGGGCAAGTGTCTCCTACTATAGCCTCGGGCCGACCAAATCCTTGTGAGTGGATTTTGTAGACGGAAACTGAAGGAAGCCCGTCGTATATATGTGTGTGTGTGTGTATTTTTGTGTCTGTGTCTGACAACTGATTCTGGTGTGTTTACATCCTTGTAACTTATAGGTTCGGCAAAAGAGACCGATAGAATAAGTACTAGGCATCCAAAGAATAAATCCTGGGGTCGATGTGCTCGACTAAAGGCGGTGCTCCAGCATGGCTGCAGTCAAATGACTGAAACAAGTAAAAGAGTACATGTATAATGCGCATCTACGCACGTACTTAGACACACACATACACATACACACACACACAGACACACATACACGCACGTATATACGTATGCATGTCACTACTCAGAGAATATAATCATCTATATATATATAAAAATGAGAATGTGTGTCTGTCTGTCTGTCTGTCTGTCTGTCTGTGTGAATCCCTAAAACTCGAGAACTACGCAACCAATTTCATTCAAATTTTACAGATGCCTTACTTAGGGTTCCAGTTGTGTTTTAGTCAAAAAACATTTTAATTCTTGCAGAGTTCGAGCCCACAGCAACATAATATTTCCTCCACTATTTAAGTATTACGTGTCAAAAGTGAAACAAAAACACTCATGTCAAATACTTTCACTTTAAAAATGAAACTATTCTACTAACTGAAACAATCACATTTCGATACTGTAATGACAGATACTTTCAGAGAGAGAGAGAGAGAAAGAGAGAAAGAGAGAAAGAGAGAGAGAAATAGAGAAAGAGAGAGAGAGAGAGAGATGTATATGTATACATATAGATGTATATGTACACGTTATTCCACTAACTGAAACAATCACATTTCGATACTGTAATGACAGATACTTTCAGAGAGAGAGAAAGAGAGAAAGCGATGTATATGTATACATATACATGTATATGTACACGTATATGCATAGATATATATATATATATAGATATATATATATATAGATATAGATCTATATGCATACATGTATATGTATACACATGTGTAGATGTATATATATATATAGATGTACATGTAATATGTACACATATATACATATATATATACATGCATACAGATATCTATACATATATACACCCATCACACACAAACATACACATTAGTAATTTGTTTTCTTATTCAAAACTACGTCAAAAGTACTGAACGGATCTTTATGAAATTTGGAAATTATATTCTATGTATAACGGCCATAACTCCCATGAAAATTCATATATTTTTGATGTTGATGAAATTTTAACCCGAACATAACAGATGAGCATTATTTGTAATTCAACAGTACAACAGTGTAAGACTACCCTTTCAGATATACTTACATTGTGATTTCTGCAATGTGGTGCATAAATTGTCAAGTAAATGAGACGCATTTTTGCCTCCACTGATTCACTTGCAAAGTGTTGAGTAAAATTATTTCGTTGCAGACCTCCTTTGGGTCTTTTTATTATCACTACGACACACATAGTCCCCAGTTGGTAACATTGATTTCAAGGCCCTCCTAGATGAGAGACTGGCATTCCACTTAATGTCTATGTTCCATGCTGGCATGGATTGGAGAGTTATTAATGTAGAAATATGGTATCGTAGCTACTAACAGTTGAGGGTTGCGTAGTCTAGACAGCGTTTTT
>NC_142931.1:124540094-124547594 GCF_046866305.1 Octopus bimaculoides
CACACCACTCATATTTCTTGCTAAGAAAGCATTTAAAACTTTCCTCTCACAATTCACCTTCTTTAAGACTGCGAGCTGGTAGAATCGTTAGCATGCCGAACAAAATGCTTTGCAGTATTTTTTCTGGCTTTACGTTCTGAGTTCAAATTCTGCTGAAGTCGACTTTGCTTTTGATCCTTTCGGGATCGATAAAATAAGTACCAATTGAGGATTAGGGTCAATGTAATCAACTAGCCCTCTCCCTCAAAATTTCAGGTCTTGTACCTATATACCTTCTTCATATATACCTTCTTCGTGGAGGCGCAATGGTCCAGTGGTTAGGGCAGCGGACTCGCGGTCATAGGATCACGGTTTCGATTCCCAGACCGGGCGTTGTGAGTGTTTATTGAGCGAAAACACCCAAAAAGCTCCACGGGGCTCCGACAGGGGATGGTGGCGAACCCTGCCGTACTCTTTCACCACAACTTTCTCTCACTCTTACTTCCTGTTTTTGTTCTGCCTGTAATTCAAAGGGTAAGCCTTGTCACACTGTGTCACGCTGAATATCCCCGAGAACTACGTTAAGGGTACACGTGTCTGTGGAGTGTTCAGCCACTTGCACGTTAATTTCACGAGCAGGCTGTTCTGTTGATCGGATCAACTGGAACCCTCGACGTCGTAAGCGACGGAGTGCCAACAACAACAACAAATATACCTTCTTCATACCAGCATATTGCTTGCCTGCTCCAATTCCCTGCTGTGACATGGGATTACTTCTCTACTAGTATCAATGTCGAAAAGTTCGAATCGGACTCTGACTGCTGCCCTTCATATGTACAGTTTTGTCTGTCTTGTTCAATAACAAAAATCTTTAGAATATTAAACCACATCAGGTTTTTCTCTTGCTTCGAAAACAGCTTTAACCTCGCTGCCAATATACAGGCGGTACAGGCTAAATTTGATGATCTTTTGCCTACTTTTGTCAGGAACAGCTTCATGTATTAGTGAACAATCAATGGTGTTGGAGAGCATAAATATTAAAGTTGTAGTTGAGAAGAAGTTAGCTGACATGGAGGACTGGAAGCTATCTGAATATTGGAAAAGAGTTAACTCTATCATGATGATTCGCGCCAGGTAACAAAATGCCGACATTATGACTATGGCTCAATGCTTTTTGAACACTGCAAAAGCTGTAAGATGTGACATGGATATCATGAAAACCAAGTTCTCCAAAACTGTTATGGTTATTGGGTGTGTTTCCAGTCAGAGTGACGTCATGCCGCCCACATCTTTGAACAAAGTCTTAGGCTCAATTCAGACACCTATGTGAAACTGCCGGAAACTGTGGTCCTGGCTGGAGATGGTTGAAGCCCATATGCGTGGCATCCGGATTCGGCTTCTTGTCATACTTCCGGAAACAGTCAGAAGTGATGGCTTTCACTTTACACACGCCAGCTCAATTTGATTCGTCGTCAGTCGAAAGACACCTGTTGCTAGATTCTTGTTGTTTGTACTTGTAACTGTGTACTATGCTCTCCGTTTTTTGTCTCTGTTGTCGCATACATTTGCTAGCTTTCTTACAAAGAATCTAATGCTCTTAGCTTAGACTTTTTTGGGGGCAACCAGATCGAACAGTCTCAAGTGTAACTACCCAAAACTGTAAGGACATCTGGTAACTTGACTGACGAAAGAAGGCCACGAACGAACCGTCCTTTTTTCCTGCCCCTTTAATTGTTGTTTTTCTTGTCCGCCTTTGTATCGTCTATCTGTCCGGTTGTTTTATTGTCCTCTATTGCGTTTTTGTTTCATTATATATATATATCGCCATGATAGATCGCTAGCCACTACACATTCTTTTTCTTCTTCTCTCCTTGTATCTATATGTGTTCCTTTCTGTAGAAGAGCGCAGGCTCAAAACGTTAAAGACTTTTTCACTTCCCGAGGGTTATACTAATACATCTGTTTGTTGTCTACACCACCTGTCTTCGTCTTTTGTTTTTTTTTGTGAATTCTCCTCCCTCCTATATATATATATATATATATATATATATATATATATATATATATATATATACACATATACATACATGTACATAGATATACATACATATATGTGTGTTTATATATATGTATGTGTTGTATGTATGCATGTATATATATATATATACAGACACATACACACATATATAAACATCCACGTCTATATATTGTATATATTGTTAAAGTTGTTTTAGAAGCCAGTACAATGCAAATCTATCACAACCACATCTATAATAATAATGACTGGATGTGTCAAGCAGTCATACAGACGCACGCACGCACGCACGCACGCACGCACGCACGCACGCACGCACGCACGCACGCACGCACGCACGCACGCACGCACGCACGCACGTACGCGCGCGCGAGCGCACACACACACACACACACACACACACACACACACACACACACACAAAAATATTCGACTTCATTGAAATCAGTGTTCCATCTTTCACCATACCAAACTATTAACTAATATAATTATCACTCTCTGCACCCTTTGCAAATCCGGGAAATTTCGTTTGGTAATTAAGCGGATTTTGTACAAAATGAAATTTCTGGGAAGGGACGGATTGTGTAATCGGAAGTACATCATTCAATGTATCCTTCTTTTTCAGATAGTCGGGCACAATTTGAGAGAGATGTAACTACCTTTTTCTAGTGAGTTGGGTGACTATGTAGCAGTTTTTTTATTGACTTGGTTGCTCCTTCCAGTTATTGCATCTCCTCTTTACTGGCTTGTTCTTATAGCGGTGTCCGTAGTGTTTTGTGGCTGAGAGACATATCTTTACGTGAATAGAACATTGGTTTATTACATATGACTTTTGAACTTGATAGGAACTAAACTCGGTGCTGAAAGCCAACCAATAAAGTTCTACCATTGGTTCTAGTGTTGAACTGTGCCGCTCTCTAGTACTATCTATCTATCCATCTTCGCTCACTATTTATGGACGGATTGTTGGGAGTAGATTCCTCATTCACCTCCTCCATAGGGTCTTATCAGAAACAATCATCATTACACTTTCAGGCTAGATTCCCAAGCGTGACCAACTGAGATTTTGGACATTATCCAACCCTCTCGTTCTTCGTTCACCTCTAGGTCCCTGCAGGTTAGCTCAGTTCGAAGAATCCGTCTTCTGATTCTTTCCTGCGACGTTCTTATCGCATGTCCGTAGTTCAGGAGCTGTGACCTCTCAATGCGGAGGAATATCTCGACCGGCAGAAACTCCCTAATCTTCGACCTGTAGCCTGTTGAATAAAGATTTCAAATTATGGCACAAAGCCAGTAGTTTCGGGGGCAGGTGTAAGTAGATTACACCGACTCCACTGATCAACTGGTACTTATATCTATCGATCCCTAAAGGATGAAAAGTAAAGTCGGCCTCGGCGGAATTTGAACTTAGATCGTAAAGACGGACGAAATGCTGCTAGGCATTTTTCCCGGTGTGCTAACGACTCTGCCAGCTCGCCACCTTGAGCCTGTTGAATAACGTTACTGTCGAGATCCTTCGGGTTGAGGCGCGTGGCTTAGTGATTAGGGTGTTGGACCCATGAACACAAGATTGTGGTTTTGATTCCTGGACTAGATAGCGCGTTGTTTTCCTTGAGCAAAGCGCTTCATTTCACGTTGCGCCACCCCACTCAGCTGGCAAAAATGAGTAATCCTGTGAAGGACCGGCGTCCCGTTCAGATGGGGAATTTATACGCCACGGAAACCGGGAAACCGGGCCTCATGAGTCAGCATGACACGAGAAGCTAACTTTACTTTTTTACTTAGAGGTCCTTCGGAGAAACCCCATTTCGGCTACTTGCATTGGCGATCGTGCTCTTTCAGTCATTACCCAACATTCACAATCATAGGTGAGGATACTTATTTTAGAATTACTTGTTTTGTACTAACGTATGATATCTACTTTCTGCAGCGAGTTCTACCACTATGTGATACTTATTTACGATCAAGTGGACTGTACTATCATACATTAGATATTACAGTAACTTATATCACAATGTGCTGCCTAGAGTATCACAAGAAATCTTCCTATGACCCGTTTTGTTTCTCAATCTATTCTTATAGAATATTCCAAAAACCTTTACAGAACATACGAGCTCATATGAAAGTGATAACACACATCTTCCTTCCTTTCTTCAAACACCAATGCTCAACGACTCCGAAATATTTAACAGCTTATAAATATCCTAAAAATTATGGCTTTACAGGAATAAAACAAGAAACACTGATATTATCTCCCTTTCCGAGCATCACATGATCAAACAAAATATATTTAATGATATACGCTTTACTCACAAACATCAACTTTATAAACTTGATACAAAAGGACTAAAGTTCTGCAGTACAACGTTAACGTCATTCATAACATTTTTATGGATGTAAAAGATGTTATCATCATTTGCGACAATCATAAATGATACTGCACCAGAAATGCGGTTTTCAAACCCCACACCAGTAACACGAAGTACTTTAATACATATATACATACATACATACATACATACATACATACATACATACATACATACATACATGCATACATACATACACACGTACGTACGTACATTCACGAATGCATACGTGCAAATATCCAACGCCTCCATAAGAGTTTGGAGAAAGAGACCAACAGAAAATATACCAGGCTTTAGAAAAGTAAGTACTGAGGTCGATTCGTTCGACCTAGAATAATAAAAAGAAAAAAAGAATTCTTCAAGGCAGTGTCCCAGCATGACCGCGATCTAATGACTGAAATAAGTAGAACATTGATATAAAAGTTGTTCCCCACATCATTGTCCCCTATCTCATTAATGTTTTGGTGCATTGTATTTCCACTTAATGGATTCATTTTTGAATAGACTGAAATAATATCTTCATAAGAGTTTACCATCATTTCTTTAATTGATCGTATTTTTATTTCCCCAGTGACACACGATTGTCCTTACTGCATTATATTAAAGGAGATATTGTATGATGTCCTCCGCCCTGCTTCATTAACAGAATGTTTTTGAATTTATTCAATTTCATTTTCTTTCTTTCAGCACCTGAAAAGGAATCATTATCTTTATTTTTCTTACAAGAAAGGCAAACTCGAATGAGTTTGCTTTTCATCTTCGCAGATTTCTTGACATTATTAAAACAAGTCCTCCCCCACAGCAGATTAACTGGCATTCCGTCGGTTATGACGATGGGGGGTCGAATCCAGTTGATCGAATCTATGGAACAGCCTGCTCATGAAATTAACTTGCAAGTGGCTGAGCACTTCACAGATACGTATGCCCTTAACGTAGTTCTTAGGAAGATTTTAGCGTGACACAGAATGTGACAAGGCTGACCCTTTGAATTACAGGTACTATTCATTTTTACCTGCTGATATTGATGTATTGGTAAAGGAAAGATATGAATCCAAATTTTCAATGGTCTTGTGAATATTGTCTGAACTTTTTAGTACCAGCTTCTACCTATTATAATTAGTAGGCATTTTGACCGCTTTACACAAATTCACATCTCTCAGTTCATCTACATCTCTCAGATATCTATGGGTGTTAAGCATTCGGTGGTTATCTCTAAACTGCATTTGCTCTCAACATGGAGTAATCGCACAGAAAGTGACGCAGCCAGTACGAGTGGGTGATGAAAAGTTCCTGGTTTTAAGGGTGCAGCGAAAGGCCTGGCTGGAGACTCAACCTTCCGAGTTCTTTTACGGGGCTTAGAAAAACTGAAGGACCGCTGCATTGTGTGATTCTAAGAGGGAAATATATTGAATAAAATCATAATCAACTGATCCTCCAGTATTTTCTTTTGCCCAAAGCTAGAAACATTTCAGCACTCACTCGTATATTTAGCTTAGCTTTGCCACAAGTCAGATTTTTCCCTACACACTTGAACATGAAGCTGAGAGCAAGCCATAAAATTTTGTTAAAGGCCAGAAAACTACAACGTTCATGAGAAAATATAATTAATTTGTTTATTGGATATAAAAAACAATAAAACAGCATATGGCCGAAGAAAATCTAAGTCAAGACACCCATTTGGAAACAGGTATTACATATAATATTTCACTGTCTGGTGATTCCAACTATTGATAAATTATTAAAACTATGTTTTAGGAAACAATAAGCAATGAAAGCTAATTATATATAAATAAGTAATGCACATCAGCAAACTATATTTTATTGCATTATTTGATGTATTTTTTGGTATTTATTTTAATGCGAATGTCAGCTTTCGACCGCAAGAGTTCCATTGACCTTCTTTTGATCCCCAGATATTTATCGACTCCTAAGGATGGTTCCATCTATCCTGAGGGATAGATCGGTATCGATCACTTTGAGTTGAGGAGAGAGAAATCTAATGCAGGAGTGAGAGGTTGAAAGGAAGGGTGGGGGTGATAGAGGATTCAGGCAGAAGTAAAGTAGGGAATAATAAAGAAAGAAAAAAAAAGAACAAGAACTAAACAAAGAAAAGATTTGTCTGAATGACGACCTCGATTGGCTGTCACGTACACGTTTGTCTTTGAGCTCATTCAACTGTATCTTGAAGATACGGAAGACTGCCAAATGAACACAAAAGACCAACAGCCAAGGTCAACAGACGGTCAAAGTGAGAGTGTGGCTCTGAGAGAGACAGAGAAAAAGTGAGAGAGCGAGAAAGGGAGAGGGAAAGAGAGTGTGTAAGTGAAGAAGGCAGAAGAAGAAGAAGAGAGAGAGAGAAGGAGAGAGAGAAAACGGAGCGCGCCGAAGGATGCCAGCGTTCAGATGGAATAACAATCTCGTATCCGCCTGTATATCTGCGGTAATGAATATGTATGATCTCCGCTGCTTTATCATGCAGATTTGTTGGAGAATGATCAAGAGTGAGACAGAAAAACTGAATTATGCTTAACAAATTCCAATGAAACAGCCCTGTCTCTTCAACATTCGGTGGCCAAATAAAATCCACATCACGCAACAGAACCTGATAAAATTACAAAAATGCACCTAGAATACACAGGATTTTGTATTTAAATCACTTCGCTCACCAAATATCTTCAATTACTTGCACTTAGCGATGTTAAATTTCAAGAAATTAGAAACTAAGCAAAATTATAATTTATTAGTTTCAAATTTTGGTACAAGGCCAACAATTTCGGGGGAAGGAGTAAATCAATTACATTGACCTAAGTGTTCAACTAGTACTTATTTTATCGACCCCGAAAGGAGGAAAGGCAAAGTCGACGCCTGTGGCATTTGAACCCGAAGCATTTTGTCTGGAGTGCTAGCAGCAATTCTGCCTGCTCACCGCCTTCAGCAAAATCATAATTTATTGCCCGAAACAAAACAACTCTAAAAGAGTGGACCTCTGCAGACACAACACACTGCTACATCAGTCTATAAAGATTCCTTCTTGAAATCACTGAATCACTCATTCGCCTCTCAAGATTACAATACAGATTACAGTAGAGTTTCATTGTTTGGGTTTTATGTCAGAAG
>NC_142931.1:124552594-124560094 GCF_046866305.1 Octopus bimaculoides
AAGTGTACGGATGGAAACAATGTATTTACAGGACATTATTTGTCTGTTGATTGTTCTGCGATCTATTATTATTACTATTAGCATTGTTATTATTTTTGAATATGATAATCATAATGATAGTGATGGTGATGAGAAGGGGGACGAGTAGGATAGGGATTAAGATGTTACCATTATTACCGTTATGATAATGAAAGCAATATCGTTTGTAATTCGATGAGAAATTCAGAATATCCATTAAATAGGAACCCCAATGGAGTAAGTGTGCGTGCTCTTATAATTGTTTGTGCGATGCGTGTATGCGTATTTATTTATTTGCACATACATGCACACAAACACACATATATGTATATGCTAATATATGCACACATATATATAGAAATATACGCATATATATGAATACATACATGCACACACGCACGCACACACACATGTGTATGTTAGTATACATACATAATACATACGTACATACATATATATGCAATATGTGTACATCTCTTACTCTCTCTCTCTCTCTCTCTCTCTCTCTCTATATATATATATATATATATATATGCTTTGTATGTTTGTATGTATAAGTGTGTGTATGTGTGAATGCATGTGTGCGAATGTATATATATTTTTATGCATATACAATATATAGAGAGATAAAGGAACTGTCTAACAGAAAAAGAGGTAGAAAGATAACTGGAGGACACAAACAGGTAAGCAACATGCAGCGAGCTAGCTAGATTGTGTGTGTGGATAAGAAGGTAGTTTTGTAACCATGTGATTTCGGGTTCAGTCCCACTGTATGATACCTTGGGTATGTGTTTTCTATTATAGTTACCGGCCGACCAATATATTGTGAGTAAATTTGTTGGTTAACGGAAATTGTGATGAAGCCTGTCGCGTATGTGTGTATCTTTGTGTCTGTGTTTGTCACATCTCAAACGCCTGACAATTAGTGCTTACGTCCCCATAACTTCGGGGATAAAAGATCGATAAAATAAGTACTTCACTTAAAAATAACATAAGTACTAGCGTCAAATTTCTTCGACTAAAACGTGTCAAGGCGGTGCTCCAGCATGACTATTATCCAATGACTTAAAGAAATAAATGATAAAGACAGACAGAAAGAACATTACTTTCTATAATTTAGCTCCTATTTTCTTTTCAATAATGATATTCATACTGTATCACTGTTCTCTGACGGCTCACCTTGGTTCACTTCAAAATATCCAATAAGTTTATTTGTGGAAACATGTGTGAAAACAAATTGGGCAATGAATGACGTCATTCGATCGTGGGACGCTCGCGTTTCTACGTAAAGACAGACGAAATACCGCTAAGCATTTCGCCCAGCATGCTAACGTTTCTTATTTCTTTATTGCCCACAAGGGGCTAAACGTAGAAGGAACAAACAAGGACAGACAAAGGGATTAAGTCGATTACATCGACCCCCCA
Organism: Octopus bimaculoides; assembly: GCF_046866305.1. Taxonomy (NCBI): domain Eukaryota; kingdom Metazoa; phylum Mollusca; class Cephalopoda; order Octopoda; family Octopodidae; genus Octopus; species Octopus bimaculoides. Next base: position 124,554,038 of record NC_142931.1, read on the forward strand.
GTGCGTAACTGGTACTTAATTTATCGACCCTGAAAGGATGAAAAACAAAGTCGACCTCGGCGGAATCTGAACCCAGAACGTAACGGCAGACGAAATACCGCTAAGTATTTCGCCCAGTGTGCTAACGTTTCTGCCAGCTCGCCGCCTTGGATGGCTTCATATATTGCTAATGTATTGGTTTCAAATTTTGGTACAAGGCCAGCAATTTCGGTGAGGGAATAAATCGATTACATGTTAATATAATTGCAATATATATATATATATCCTAATATATTAGCATATATATTGCTAATATATTAACATTCATAAGGCGGTGAGCAGGCAGAATCGTTAACACGTCGGGCAAAATGCTTAGTGGCATTTCGTCCGTTTTTACGTTCTGAGTTCAAACTCCGCCTTTCATTTTTTGGAGGTCGACAGAATAGTATCTGTTGAGTAGTGAGGGACGATGTAATCGACTTAGCCCCCTCCCCGAAATTGCTGACCTGGTGCCAAAATTTCAAACTAAAATATTAACATCTGTAAAGCGGCGAGCTAGCAGAATCGTTAGCACGCCGGGAAAAATGCTTTGCAGCATTTCGTCCGTCTTTATGTTCTGAGTTCGAATTCCGCCGAGGTCGACTTTGCCCTTCATCTTTCCGAAGTCGATAAAATAAGTACCAGTTGAACAATGGGGGGCAATGAAATCGACTTACTCCTTTCCCCAAATAGCTGGCCCTGTACCAAAATTTGAAATCAATAAATTAGCATCCACATAGGAAAACACATGCATACAAAGCACATATGCTTATACACATACTTGAAAACACACACGTACACGCATCATGCATTCACTCACTCACTCACTCACTCACTCACTCACTCACACACACACACACATACACACACACACAGAGTACAGAATATTATATCGTGTGACCCTGTAGTCTGTTCCATTAAAAAATTTCCTCGACGTTCGACATGCTGACGGTTCAGCAGACAACAGAGATCTATCTATCTATCTATCTATATATCTATCTATATGTTTGTCTGCCTATCTCTCTCTCCCACTCTCTCTATCTGTATGGATGCGCGTGTGCGTTAGTGTTTGCGCGCGCGTTTGCATGCACCACTCAGAGAAGTTGTATATACATAAACACAGACAAAAACGAACGAAACATCTACAACCACCGGGACCACCAAACCCTTCCGTTCACATACAAGTTGACCTCGCAAGATGATATGATTTGATCGACAGAATAATAATAATTCGACAGCTAATAAGATCGTCTAGTTAAGTTCATAATCAATACAACTGTCTTTATTAAGCTTCGTAGCTTAATCAGTTTTTACAGCAGGACTAATTTTTAAATAATGTTTCGTGATACGTTGCATTTCTCTCAAACTCATTACACACACACACGTTTATACGCACGCACATACACACACACACATGCGCACACACAGACGCGCATACGCACAAGCACATATGAAACTTTGTATGATCTCTGTAAATGTGTGTGTAGGTATTTACATTAGCATAATGTTTTACAATTGTACAATGATTCGTTATTCTTGAAAAAAAAAATGGATGTATAGAAACACTTCTAGAGTTGTAAGGTATTGATATCAATATATAAATAAATATGCACTCTAATTACCCATGTGTATAGTTTTTATTGTGCGTGTGTATGTGTATGCGTGTGTGTGTGTGTGTGTGTGTGTACGTGTGTGTGTGGGTGTGTATGTGTGTCTTTTTGTAGATGGGTGGGTGAGTGATGGTGGCATGAAGAGGGAGTTGATGGTGGTAATGGGTGGACCGTAGTCATCTCGCAGGCTTTTTCAGAACTACATATTAACCCATTGCCTGCCATAAGCCCCATTTGGGGATCTGCTAAAAACGAGTGTAGGACAAATGCCCCCACGGACAAAAGCCTCCACGGACAAAAGCCCCCCACGGACAAAAGCCCCCACGGACAAAAGCCCCTCGGACAAAAGCCCCGTAGTTAAATTGTGAAAATGGACAAAAGTCCCACACGGACAAAAGCCCCCCACGGAAAAATCCCCCACGGAAAAAGCCCCGTAGTTAAAGTGTGAAAATGGACAAAAGTCCCCACGGACAAAACCGTGCGCATGCTTGTATGTATGTCCTTATGTACTTATATATGCATGCATGAATGTTTGTACGTACGCATATATGCTATTGTAATGAAGCTAAAGCAAGCAGAGTCAAGCCGTTTGGCAATAATTGATCTTGAACTCTGCTATGCATGTTCACAAAGTTTTATCGTTCTAGCTCACTTCCGCTGTTTATAGCAATGCTTGGAAGGAAGGTGTGTAGCGTGTCATCGTCGCATTGACCAAGACAGAGAAAGTTGTTATGGCGATACCTGCTCAGTGGCCTGCGCAAAGTTGCAGAAAGTGTATGGCGAGGTGTGTATGAGCCGCACACAAGTGTACGAGTGGTTCAGACGATTCCAAGATGGCCAAAAAAATGGCGATGTTGGCGAACGTTCTGAGAGACGCACAACCAGCAGAACTTAGAAAAACATCGCAGATGTGCGTGCAGCTGTGAGGGGAAATCGTCGAATCACCATCCATGAGTGATTAGAGGACGTGCAGATAAATTACGGTGCAGTTCAGTCCATTATCACTGAAGATTTGGGTATGAGACGCGTGTCTGCCAAGTTTGTACCAAAACTGCTTTCAGCTGATCAAGAAGACACTCGGGTTTCAGTTACACAAGATCTCCTTCATTGTGTCGTGAATGAGGAAAACTGTTTGAAAATTTTGCGTAGGCTTCTGAGCAGGTATCTTTCTGTCATGGTCAATGCGACAGTCACATGCTACACACGTTTCTTCCAGGCACTGCTGTAAACAGTGGAAATAAGCTAGAATGTTAAAACTTAGTGCACATGCACAGCAGAGTTCAACGTCAATCTGTGCCAAGCGGCTTTACACTGCATGCCTTAGTTTCATTTCTATGGCAACAGTCCGGATACTTATTGATTAAACCACGTACGTACGTACATATACACAAATTTATAGACACATTTCTATAACAATGCCGACAGATTTTGTTTTAGTTTGAGATTACCAGCGAGTACGTGCTACCGACAAAGCTTAGCGAGGCTGAAATGCAGATCTTACCTTCTCACCACCGACGCTGAACGATTTTCGTCTACTAGCTATAAATTTTTGTTATTTATCACAGTACGCCCATAAGCGTTATTATCTCCAGACAAACACCGTGGCTAATTTGGCTTTGCTTCTGCTGCATATAACGGACACACACACACACACACACACACACACACACACACACACACACACACACATACACACACACACACACACACACACAAGCATGTCTGTGTGGTTAGAAGCTTGCTTCCCAACTACACGATTCAGTCCCACTATTTGGCACCTTGCGCAAGTGTCTTCTGAAATGGTCTCGGGCTTGCCTTTAAGCCCCCTCAAATTCAAACCAAACTTACTGCTTTATACCCGCCCTTATGCATTGAATATAAGTTCCAAATATCATCAGGATCCATTCAGTAATTTTGGTCCATAAAAATGACTAAAATTCGGGGGTTAAGCCCCCACTAGTGGGTCTTAGAATCATTCAAAGAAATGGAAATTTTGGATATATTTTAAAATTTATTTCTAATACCTATGGTTCAAATTTCAACAAAACCCGAAGCATATGAATTTTCACAGGGAGTTCTGTTCCCCTTTATGCTCCCTCAAAATTCTATGAAACATTCGGCATTACCCTTCTCCCTAGGCTTGGATTTTGTGTTCCAAATTTCATTAGGATCGGTCCAGTAGTTTTCGAGTCTATAAGTAATACACGAATACACGTACACACAGACATTGACTTTCATATAATAGATATTTATATGTGTATTTTCTTTTATGTTTAGAAGTAACAGAGTGACAGAAGAGCCAAGAATTTTGTCGTTGGCACGAAACTCTCGGTACGAAACTTTTGGCCTTTGAGTCATTCTGTTACTACTAGGAAATATCAATAGAAAATATACATATATTCATGTTTTGAGTTCTATTTTTCCTGTTTACATCACCGAGCCTATATATATATATACACGCTCACTCACACACACACATATATATACATACATACATACATACATACATACATATATATATATATATGCATATATATGTAAATTTTATATATATGTAAATTATATATATATATATATATACATACACGCACACATCTATACATATATATGTGTGTGTGTGTGTGTGTGTTTGTGGTAATAAAACAAAGAAAAGTGCTCAATACCATAAATTGGAGTATTAATTGAAATTTGTCGGTTCAAACCAGTGCTGGCAACTACTATTAGTCTTTTTTTTTCTGCATAGTTGTCATGTTGTTCGTCAGATCAGCATGCCGGAAAATAACTTCAAACAAATGTTAACAGATAACAGCATGCATCTCACTTTGATCTCGCATTAACGCAGGTGTTAAAATGAAAACCTTTCAATTTTTAAGACAATAGAATCAAGAGCGATATCTCAAAAGAGATTGAGTGTGACAGGGATGTAACCTGCAATCTCAAAACGGGTACAGGAATTGACGCTAAAGACTGTTGAGTGAGACATTATAAGAAAGGAAGTAGAGAAAGATGGAAGCTGTCACAGCTGTTAATTTCTTCAAAATTCATTGTTCATAAAGTTACATGCAGTTTGTAAATTTAAAGTCGATACAAGGCAGATTTAGCGATCACCATTCCTCTTCCCCAATGTCTTTCCTTGTATTTTCTCAGTTATCAGAATCATAAATGTTTGCGTTAATTTTATATTTTCACTCAGATCAATACAAATTCAATTCGTAGATCAACAAATGTAAAAATGCAAGGATCATACAAATATCAACACATACTCAGATCAGCGCATACTCAGATCAACACGTACTTCTATCAACACATACTTAGATCAACTCTTACGCAGATCAACGCATGCTGAAATCACTGCATACAAGGTTCTAAATATACTTAAATCAACGCATATTTAGATCAACACTTACTTAGATCAGCACTTACTCAAAATTCTACATACCAAGATCAACATATACTCATATATACATATTCACATCAACACATACGCTGATCAACATATATTAAAGTCAAACCATATTCAAAGCAATTCATATTCAGATCAACATATACTTATATCAAAAAGTATCTAAATCAACACATAGGCAGATCAATACATACTCTAATTAACGACACTCAGATCAATACGTTGATCAACGCCCACACTTTAACAGAGACCAATACACAGATCGAACATATAGTTCAACTTACAGATCACCACACAAAGTTCAATACATAGATCAATGCATAGATGAACAAACAGAGATCATACACGTAGAATCGCAAATCAACAAGTGAATTGCATATAGTCGATTTAAATGTTCAGATCTGCTGATATGGGTGCTGAGCTTCATGTTGATCTCTAAGTTAGTCTATGTGTTAATCTATACCTGAACTGTGGTTTACTGTCCGTTGATCTATTAGTTAATACGTGTGATGGTCTGTGTTCTGATCTGAGGGTTAATCTGTTTATTGATCTTCATGTATATCTGTCTGTCTGTGCATTGATATGCGTATTGGTCATATTGTTGACCTCTTTTGATTAGGCATCGATTTTGTATTGCTCTTTGATTGAGTGTATCTGTTGAGCTGTGTAGTAGTTTGTGTGTGTATTTAATTGTTGCTCTTTCTTTAAGCTAAGAAGTGCATTGATCTATGTATTGATATGGATGTCAATATGTGTAGTTATGTGTCCATTGACTTAATGCTATGTGTGTTACATATGTTGATCGATGTTTTTGATCGATATGTAGATCGATATGCTGTTCATCTATGTCTTGATTAATTTATCATTCTATGATTTGATCTATGTTGATACTTGTGATAACATAAGTGCGTTGAACCTTTTTTATATATATATACGTTGATCTGCCTGTTGATCTATGAGTTGATCTGTGTTGATCTATGTTTTTATTAGTATGTATTGATCGATATACTGATCGATATGCTCATC
>NC_142931.1:124572594-124600094 GCF_046866305.1 Octopus bimaculoides
AGAATGGATTCATTCATTTTATCCTTCTCAATATCAATTTGAGAAGGTTATAATAAACAATATTATGAATGATATTCGACAAATCTGACAGAATCTAAACAATTAGCCGAAATGACCATCCCAGAATATAACAATATTCAACACACAATTTCACATCAGGAATCTTTCAAAACAAATACATAGACGTATTAGCCGAGAACTTCAGAATAATATTGAAGTTTACTATTCATCGTTTATTACCAACCCTGTCTGGCACCGAATACCATCTTCTCTGTTGTTTTCGATTCTATTAACTGTGAATTTTGCACAAAGATTTGAGTCGTTTCAATTGATTTGTACTCACTTTAAATTTCTTTGGATATTCGATAATTTATGTGTTGAAGAGCTGCTTTTGGCTACTGAAGAATTTCAACAACAGTTTCACAAAGCTGTTCGAAAGACCTTAGAAAATAATGTTCTATTTCGTAAACGAATATATTCAGCAAACTTTACATTGGACCACAGGCAAAAGAAATTACTGCAGGAAATTTTGACTTTGGGATTGGTTGGAACATTTCCAAATACTGATTGCATTGAGAATTTTTAATACTTTCCCAGCATCTGTTGCTTCCGGGAAAACGAATTTCAATGTGTTGAAGCAGGGGAAAAAGTAATCATTCCTCAACTATGGGACAAGAATATCTGATTGAACTTACCATGCTGAATATTAATTGTGATACTACACACGAACACGACCTCACAAAATTAATCAAAGATTTTGCACCGCGAGAAGTTTGTAAAGCACTTGTAAAATGATACAGTTCCCTTCTTATTTCAAAGGAATAGAGAATCTTACAAATTTTGAAAAAAAAAAAAAAAAAAAAGAAAGAGATAAAGAGAAAAAAATGGCTGTGTGGTAAGTGGCTTGCTTACCAACCACATGGTTACGGGTTCATTCCCACTGCGTGACACCTTGGGCAAGTGTCTTCTACTATAGCCACGGGCCAACAAAAGCCTTGTGAGTGGATTTGGTAGACGGAAACTGAAAGAAGCCCGTCGTATATATGTATATATATATGTATGTTTGTGTATATGTTTTTGTGTCTGTGTTTGTACCCCCAGCATCGCTTGACAACCGATGATGGTGTGTTTACGTCCCCGTAACTTAACGGTTCGGCAAAAGAGACCGATAGAATAAGTACTAGGCTTCTAGAGATGAAGTCCTGGGAGCGATTTGCTCGATTAAATGTGGTGCTCCAGCATGGCCACAGTCAAGTGACTGAAACAAGTAAAAGAGTAAAAGAGTAACTGAGCTACATTTCCTACATATATTAATTTGGCAGAAATTATCAAAAACAATAATAATAATTAAACGATTAAATGGTGATTGTGAAAATTTTTCGCTTTCCATATTCGCTTCACCTTTGACATTGAAAGTGGCCTATGCCTGAACTTGAATTCATCGACAGGACGGTTCTTATCTATCTATCTATCTATCTATCTATCTATCTATCTATCTATCTATCTATCTATCTATCTATTTGTTTGTCTGACTGTCTGCCTATGCGTGTATGTTTGTATATATATGTATGCATGCATGTATGTATGTGCGTGCACGCGCGTGTTTTTCCGGAAATACTTTTCAAATTTCTCTCTAATGAAAAAGGAGCCGGTTTTTAACATAGAAACAAGGCTTCATCATTGGAATTTCGATAAGATCAACAAAGTAGTCTTGTATGTATAAATATATGCACATGTGTATGCAAACATGTATGTATGTATTATACACGAATGTGTAAGCACATGACTGTGCACAATAACATATGGGAACAGGCATGGATGTTATTGTGTATATGGGTCTGATTACATGTAACTATGTATGTATTGGTGTCCAGTATTTACGAACAGGAGCCACGGCGTTAACGCTTGACGTCTGCAAGAAGACGAAGACGAAGAAGACGAAGAAGAAGAAGGAGAAGAGGAGGAAAAAGAAGAGGAGAAGAAACAAATGGAGGAGGCGGAGAAGAAGCAGAAACAGGAGGAGGAGGAGAAGAAGAAGAAGAAAAAGAAGCAAAAGAAGAAAAGGAAGAAGGAGAAGGAGAAGAAAAAGAACATGAAGAAAGAGGAGGAGAAGGAAGAGGAGGAGAAAAAGCAGAAATAGAAGAAAAAGAAAAAGATGAAGAAGGAAGAGTAGGAGGAGGTGAAGAAGAAAAAAAAGAAGAAACAGGGGAAGAAGAAGAAACAGAAGAAGAAGAAGAAGAAGAAGAAGAAGAAGAAGAAGAAGAAGAAGAAGAAGAAGAACAATAACAACAACAACAACAACAGCATTCTAAGCACCATTGATATCAACAACGACTTCGTTTCGACTCCATTCCCTGCTACCCACTTCTGATACGAAATACGCATCACTCAATCAACGCAAAATGCTGTGTAGCCAGGTATCATTCTCCAATCCCGCGACAATCCTGTGTAGTATACCACAACACATCTAAGATATACAATTTCCCCGGAAGAATTACCACCAGAATCTGTTTATTTCTGTTTGCGTTCACCTACTCATTTTAACAAGTACTTACAAGACTTTCCCTTTCTACTTGTACTCAAAACATTCAAACCGTCTAATACAGAGAGTAAATAACACCTCTCGGTTCCCTAGAGACAACCTCGTAACTTCTCCAGCACTACTTAAACCACCTAGAAATCTGACTCCCAATCAACAGACAACATCACCTGCCAAATCACCAGCTTTCTTCTTACAAACAACATTAATTACAACCAATTATCACACTCAACAATATATAAATACCACATAGACTAACTAAATAATAATAATAATAATAATAATAATAATAACAGTCCTTTTTATTGGAAGCACAAAGCCTCAGTGCGTAATTGATACTTATATAATCGACTCCGAAAGGATGAAAGGCAAAGTCAACTCCGGCGGAATTTGAACTCAGAACCTAGCGGCAGACGAAATACCGCAAAGCCTTTCGCCCAGTGTGCTAACTATTCTGCCAGCTCACCGCCTTAGTAGTAGTAGTAGTAGTAGTAGTAGTAGTAGTAGTAGTAGTAGTAGTAGTAGTAGTAGTAATAATAATAATAATAATAATAATAATAATAATAATAATAATAATAATAAAATCAAAACCGCTGACAAATGGTATAAACACCATCCTGAAGCTGTGACTGAGGGAGAAAATGTATCGATTCTCTGGGCTTCCCCGTACATACCGACAAGGCTATAAAAGCTAATAAACCGGATATTGTTATAAAAGATCAGACAAAGAAGACGTGTTTATTAATTGACATGAGTATTCCCTGTGATCATAATACACTCCCACACACCCACACCCACACCCACACCCACACCCACAAATGTGTGTAAGTTTGTTCCTCCCACCCCCGCATGGCATCTGGTGTTGGGCTGTTTGTGATTCCATAACTGAGCGGCTCGACAAACAGAGACTGATAGTATAAGTAGCAGACTTTAAAAAATAAAGAAGTACTGAGGCTGATTTGTTCGACTAAACCATTCAACGTATGCTCCAATATGGCCGCTCCCCAATGAATGAAACAAGTAAAAGGTAACGGTGGTACCTTTACATTCACAATAGAACCAGAAGACTTAATACAGAAAGCAAAACAGCGCGTAAATAAAATTAGAAGATTCAGAAGTACCGTATTTAACCAACATAAAGTAACAGCAGCTTTAAATTATGAGTAACTCATTCGACCTATCATGGATTATGCTAGTGCTGCATGGTTCACATATCTATCCACAACAAATCATAACACACTACAGGGTGTCCACAAGGTCTGGGTACATGGGGATTAACACATACTTTAAGAAATCATTATTTCTTATATTTAGTTGTTTATGTTATGATTTTATTTACTCCATGTACCCAGACCTTGTGGACACACTGTAGAAAGAACTCGAAACGGTGCTCTTTGTGTTATCACACGCTCAATACAAACCGCATTTATATAGAGCGCATGCATAACGAAAATACTTAGAATGAACATGCCTGAGCCATTGCATGTACGTTCACATCATAACACTCAGTCCATTGACAAAACCCCATAACACCGCTACGACACTATCTTTTCCATTTAGCCCAGACAAAATTCATAAAACATACAATAGATAGTAGCATCAGCGACATAACAGTAGTGTTAGCAATAGCATCACCAACAATATCTTCAATGTTTTCTAATACTGAGCGAGACTCACATTACTAAATAATAACGTAGCAGCTCTCATGTTCAGACTGATTCCATTTTGCCCGTCTCGTCTGTGGCTACCACTAGAATCTACAGGCATATAGAAATGAGAGGCATACAGAAATGGGGTGGAAAGTAGAAGAGTACGTGACATTTTGGAGTCGCCTATGTGGCGTCGCCTATGTAGCGTCGCCTATGTGGCGTCGCCTATGTGGCGTCGCCTATGTGGCGTCGCCTATGTGGCGTCGCCTATGTGACGTCGCTGATTCGACATTGACTTATTTGATATCGGACGTTTTTCATGTTCTCTCGTTTTCTCTCGCTCTCTGTTTCAGTGTGTGATTATTTAGCTATTTGTATGAGTAGTGTTCCTCTCTATCTGACGAAATGGATCTTCTTTCCTTTCGTCCACGAGTATTCAAGTGAACTAGATCTCCTATTCATTGGTTGAGTATTCCGCAGACACATGTTCTCTAACTCAATTCTCAAGTATTATCTGCGTTACACTCTGTGTGTCAAAGCTGGTCCTTTGAATTACATGCGCAGACCACCCGATGGGGCTCTACACAGTGTCTGTTTATTTAATTTCACTCACAGTGACTTGGATTAACCTGAGGCAATACCAAAAGACATTTTACTAAAGACGCTCTAAATTAGGATCTAACCCAGAGCCTCATGATTGTGCAGCGAACTTCTTAACTACTCGGCAATGCCTGCTTCCCACCCTTATCCCCACGCACACACACACACACACGCGCGCACACATACGCACATACGCAGTTATAAATGTATGCACATGCACACATTCATACACGTGAGTTACAAAGGAAACGACACATCGGAATAGTGGTGCCTTAGATATGTTGTAAATAAGATGGCGTGGTCAAGGTTGGAGCGTATTTGATCATTGGCCTGATCGATCAGACATGACTTAGGGTTAAACAACAACGTGGGAGGTAATTGGAAGAAGTATTAAAGAGATTGTATTTGTGCTTGTTTAAGAATTAAAAAAATGGAAGAACAGGAAAATAGATATAATATAAAAAAAAAGACAGATAGATAGATAAATATATAGAGAAAGAGAGAGGGAGGGAGAGAAAGATGGGGAGATGGAGAGGGAAAGAGAGATTATAGAACGATTATGGGGAAGTGAGTGAGAAAGGGCGTGGAGGGTACTGAAAAATAAGTCGTGGGGGAAGCAAATACATAGAAAAACATTCGTGCGCACGAATATACATGAAGGGAAGACAGAAAGAAGAAGAAAAAAAGCAAGGAGAAAGTCTAAGCAATAACACATCAGAACAAAAATAGAAAAAAGACGATAAATAGTAAAAGGAAGATAAATAGGAAAAAAAATGAAAAATATTATGTATAAGGTTTTAATTTTGATCTCATATTCAATATGGCGTGCAATGTTTCCCCGAATATTTATGTAACAAATGGATATTTTGTATTTTCTCTAATTTATTATTTTATTTGTTATTATTTCGTTAAACCAATCAGCTCACTAGAAATCGCTTTACAGCTATGACGTCACAGTTGCGACCGTCATCCGCTTGTCGCCATTGTTCTAACAATATATGTACAGCAAAAGGACTTTCATACAATCACTCTTCTTCGATTTCTTTTCCGCAGAAATTCAATGAAGACATCCGTTATTGTTAGAATCAGGAAGAATTGGCTCTTTTCATTCAATTTCTCCTGCAGATAGTTTTGAAAATCTTTTCAATCCAAAACAGAATGCGTTCGGGTTTTCGATTTCATCTGAACAAAATAGCCATTCACTGTTTTGAAGGCGAAGCCAACCGAACATTGGGTTTTACTTACTTGACATTTGTTTGAAACAAACATTTCATATCCGTAACACTATTTATTCATTTTTCCACCTGTTCGTATCTATCTATCTATCTATCTATCTATCTATCTATCTATCTATCTATCTATCTATCTATTCTATCTATCTATCTATCTATCTATCTATCTATATATCTATCTATCTATGTCTGTCTGTCTGTCTGCCTGCCTGCCTGCTTGTCTGTCTGCCTATCTATGTATCTATCTGTCTGTCTGTCTATCTATCTGCCTGCCTGCTTGCCTGCCTGTCTGTCTGCCTGTCTGTCTGCCTGTCTGCCTGTCTGCCTGCCTGTGTGTCTGCCTGCCTGCCTGCCTGCCTGTCTGCCTGCCTGTTTGTTTGTTTATCTGTCTGTCTGTCTGTCTGTCTGTCTGTCTGTCTGTCTGTCTATCTATCTATCTATCTATCTAGCTATCTATCTAGCCTCTTTCTCTCTCCATCCATCCATCCATCTATCCATGTATGTTTGTATGTATGTATGTATGTATGTCTCTCTCTCTCTCTCTCTCTCTCTCTCTCTCTCTATCTATCTATCTTATTCATCTGTTTATCGATCGATCCAGCAATCCACTTATCCATCAAAATATCCAATCACTCAACCAAACATATAACTATCTACGTATCCACTCATCCGTGAACAATAATACGCGATTTATAACTAAGTAATTCAATGTGAATTTATAAATAAAGAGAGAGAGAGAGGAAGAGAAAGAGAGAAAGAGGAAGAAAGAGAAAGAGAGAGAGAGAGAGAGGAAGAGAAAGAGAGAAAGAGGAAGAAAGAGAAAGAGAGAGAGAGAGAGAGAGGAAGAGAAAGAGAGAAAGAGGAAGAAAGAGAAAGAGAGAGAGAGAAGCTGAAAGAAAGAATGATATATATATATACATACATACGTACATACATATATATAGATATATGCATGTACATATAGAGGAAGAGAGAGAGAGAGAGAGAAAAAGATAAAGAAGAGAAAGCTATAGATAGATGAATTTTAAGTGATGTAAAGATGGTGTGAAGAGCTTCAGCGTTGTATCTTTTATCTTTTGCTTGTTCCAGTCATTGAACTGCGGCCATGCTGGGCCACCGCCTTGAAGGTGTGAGTCGAACAAATCGACCACCTTAATTATTGTAAAACCTGGTATTTATTCAATCGGTCTGTTTTTGCTGAACGGTTGTCAAGTGCTAGCAGGAGACAGGTACAAACACAAATGTAACACACACACACACACACACACACACACACACACACACACACACACACGCACACACACACACACACACACACACACACACACACACACACACACGCCGGGCGAAATGCTTAGCGGTATTTCGTCTGCCGCTACGTTCTGAGTTCAAATTCCGCCGAGGTCGACTTTGCCTTTCATCCTTTCGGGGTCGATTAAATAAGTACCAGTTACGCACTGGGGTCGATATAATCGACTTAATCCGTTTGTCTGTCCTTGTTTGTCCCCTCTGTGTGTAGCCCCTTGTGGGTAGTAAAGAAATGACACACACACTCACACACGCACACACACACACACACACACACGTACGACGTGCTTCTTTCAGTTTCCGCCTACCAAATACACTCACAAGGTTTTAATCGGCCCGAGGCCTATAGTAGAAGTTAACTTGCCCAAAGTGCCACGCAGTGGAACTGAACCAGGAATCATGTATGTGATTGGGAAGCAAACTTCTTACCTCACAGCCCCGCCAACGCATATGAAGAAATTTAAAGAAGGACAGACCAACATTGAAGTCAAACCATGCAGTGGGACACGACTGTAATAGAACTTCGCTTAAATCGTAACACAGGTACCCTTAACTCGTGTTACTGCTACTCCTTACTTCGTTTCGCATCACTCAAATTTGTACTACAACTAGTTTTCTATTTGTCATGGGCAATCTGCGACTAGTGTCAGTTCCGTGCCATACCCCAGGAAAGGATCAGAAGTGGTTGTGGGAGAATTTGTACGACTTCACCAGTCCCTATTTTCTGGCTTCTTAATTCGTTTGATTGTAGTCCCATGGATTACTATGCATGGAGCGAGATTGAGAAAGACACTAACCGCTCTGTCTGCAGCACTAAGGCTGAGCTGGTGACCAAGATTAAGGAAATATTCGTAGGAAGACAGTGAAGAACGTATGCGCCAGGGTCCAGAGTCGACTTGAGGCCGTGGTAGAAGCTTATGGCGGCTACTTTGAGTAAACTCTTATCTCCCAGACATAAAATTGTTGATATATTTTGATTTCTTTAAAATAGGGTTACGAAGGAGAAATAACGCTATTGATCACCTGCACGTTTTTCTTTGTATTGTACGGCTTTGCTGTAAGGTGGACGATTTGAAATGGTAAAGGTGCGCACAGTATAAGTTGGTGACGTAAAGAACACGAAGTGTGAAGATGGCGGCGTAAAAGAACGCGGAGTGTGAAGATGGCAGCGAAAACAAACAGTAAAAAGACAGCAAGTGTGAAGTTGGCTACGGAAAGAGTGTGTGTGAATTTGGCAACGAAAACAGTCGGTGTAAAGATTCGATGTGACCAGTCGAAATAAATCCGGGCGACAAAGAACCACGTTACACAAGAGATTCAACCAAGTACAACAACTTCTTCCACTCTAAGCAAGTTGGCTTACTGGGCTGGCCTGCTGTTTCCTAACTGCTGACTTGACGATTGGAGACGTGTTGGTGTTAGAAGGCCGCATTTTGCAACAATACTTTTGTTTTTGGTTGGGATATTTCCTTTTATGCAAGCAGTAACATTTTGCCTGAACACCCTGTATATATATATATAATTGTGTTTGGGGAGAGTCATTCTGTTTTAATGTCTTATTAATTTACACATTCACTAGTTCAGTTTCCACTCATTTTTTTCTAAAATTTTCGTTGCTTCTTGCAACCTCTTCAATAGTCGTTGACTCTGTCCATTATCGGAGCTCCGTTCTTTTTGTTTGTTTCTTGGTCTGTGTGCGTGTGTGCGCGTCAGTGTGCATGTGTATACACATATGTATGTATGTATGCGTGCGTTTCTGTATGCATATATATATATATATATATATATATATATATATATGCATAGAAAAAAATGAGTGGAAACTGAACTAGTGAATGTGTAAATTAATAAGACATTAAAACAGAATGACTCTCCCCAAACACAATTATATATATATATATATATATATATATATATATATATATGTGTGCATGTGTGTACGTTTGTATATGAATACATGCACACGCACATACATACATGCATGCATGCATGCATACATACATACATATATATATATATATATATATATATGCGTATACACATGCACACTGACGCACATACATGTGCACAAACAAACAAAAAGAAAGCAACTCGGATAATGGACAGAGTTAACGACTATTGAAGCGTTTACAAGAAGCAACAAAAATTTTTTTTAAATTAGAAAAAATTTAAGAAAAAAATAAATCAGCAAATGAGTGGAAATTGAACCGGTGAGTGTGTTAATTAATAAGGCAATAAAACAGAATGACTTTCCCTAGACACAATAAAATATGCTTCAACACACGAATTCACATTAAGAAACTTGCAAACCAACTGCAAAAACGATATATATATATATATATATATATATATATGGGAGAATTCACGAAAAAACAACAGACGAAGACAGGTGGTGTAAACAACAAATGGATGTATTAGTATAACGCTCGGGAATAGGGAAAGTCTTTAACGTTTCGAGCCTACGCTCTTCAACAGAAAGGAACACAGAAAGAATTATATATATAGGGAGAATTCACACACACAAAAAAAAAAAAAACAGAAGACGAAGACAGGTGGTGTAGACAACAAACAGATGTGTTAGTTTATCGCTCGGGAAGTGAAAAAGTCTTTAATGTTTTCAAGCCTACGCTCTTCTACAGAAAGGAACACAGAATGAAACAAGGAGAGAAAATAAAGAGAAAAAAATCTATATAAACATATACCTAGGTAGAAAGGCAGATAGACACAGATATGCTTAATGCTTATAATTGTATGGAATGCAAATTACAGATTACGGAATACAGAAAGTAATTGGAGTTATATAACAGAAAAGCATAACGAGGGATCTTTCTTAACACTAACTTTAAGTGTAAGAGGCTCTGGAGGAAAAGGTTGGAGTTTAAGTTATGATCCATTTGAGCACTACTCTATGTTATCTACATCACGTTTACTTTGCGTTCCCCTACACACTGCTTATGTATGTATCTATGTATGAGTCCATATGGCCCTCGACTAAGTTTTTTCTCCCATTAGTTATCATACTGTCTTTTGTTACTGTCATCTGCACCGTGACGGCATATTTCGTGATTGAGGCTCTTAGTGTTCGATTATAAAACCGGATTTGACTTCAGTTACTTTTGAATACTAATCAGTTATTTAGGTTAATGTAAATTGAACTCTTTCAGTTGACGTAGTCACCGTCGTAATAACAACAACAACAACAACAACAACCACAACAACAACAACAGCAGCAGCAGCAACAACAACAACAATAGCGGCAAATAAAAACAGTCGTTTCTTTTTATTGTTGTTGCTGTTGTTATCGAACAGTGAGTCACAATTTCCTATAGCTTTGAAGATTAGTTATATTTGTTGTCGACTTTGCCCATTTAAACCATTTATTATTATTATTATTTTTTTTTTTTTGCCGTTAATGTGTTCTGTCTTGTTGCAGAATTGACCAGCAGCGCTGTATACGCTGGTCGTTTCAATGGCGTCGTTTGTTTATGATGAAGAAGAAAGACATTAAAGGGAAGAGCAAAACAGAAACAGGAAGTTGGAGATATGAAGTGAGCATCTCCCTCTTCAGTGGTGGTGACGTTATTATGATCGCCTTCAATTGTGGCACTGCAATATCTCTTCCTCCACCTTTCATCAGCAATTTAAATATGGTGGTAGGAACGATGTCATTGAAAAAACAAAAACAAGAAACAAAAGAACAAATACAACAAAAACATGAATAAATAAAGCAGACGTTTGGTGATTTTAACAAAGGACATAACCATCACCATTACTACCAGAAATATCTTTTCCACCACTACCACCACCACCATCACTAGCATCATCTTGCTCACTAACTCCACTACAACCGCTATCGCTAACAGCGCCTTCCGTCCCAGCAGAAGCAGGAATAACAAGCAACAGGAACAAAACTAGCAACAATTCCCCCTTCAACCCTACAAATAATAACAATAGCAACAATAACAATAACAAGAATAACAGCAAACACCCTCTCAAAAAGAAAAACCTTAGCTCAAATGATTAATATCTCGAGAATCTATGCGTGGCGGTCATTGTCAAAAGCCTTCAGTTAGTCAGTTTATGCTTTCCTTAAAATCTTTCTTTCTCTCGCTACGATCTTCAGTTAAATCTTTTTGATCACAAATTGATCTTTATAAGCATGTTAAACCTCTGCAGTATTCCTTCTTCTCCTATGGAAACCTTTCCTTTTCTTATCTATTTGCTTATCCTCCCCAATAGTATTACAGCTAAAGTTTTGTAAGCTACAGAAGACAGGCTATTTGTCTGTAGTTAGTATTTAGAATCTATTATTTTCTTTCGACTTGGAGACTAATGTAGCCTTCCTCTCAGAGAGTCAGTCAGGTGTTATTTTCAGCTTCATCAATACCTATTGCTAATTTATATTTTACTTCTCTTGCTGTTGGTGTTGGATTGATTTCTATTTTATTTTTAATTAGTTCTGTATTAAAGTTTTTCTTAGAGTCTTGTTTTGTTTAAAAAATCATTGTTGCTTTTTATGCCGACATACTCTTTGTGATTTAACGAAGATCTCTTGTTTCAAGCCTTCTTTGATTTCAGTGACTTCTTTTCTGTTATCTTATATTTCTTTAGCATTTGTCTTTCTGCTTCTTTCAGTTCTTTCTTTTCATTATTGATCTCATTAGGAATTGAGAGATCTTTTGTCTTATTTTCTTTTCTGTATATTTGTTGTCCACGTTGTTCGTTTGGGTTTTGATATTCCCATATGAGTAGATCTGAGAGAGCATCCACTTTCTTTTGTAATTACAGTAGATGCCGTATGTATGATTTCGTTTAACCTTGTGATATTGATGTTCGTATCTGTTTACAATTATGATAGTCAGGTCTGTGTATTTTATTGTTGTTGCTATTTTATTGTGAATATTATCACTGGGAGATGCTTTCCTTATTAGCCGATAGGCCGATCATCTATTGTTTTTAATTTTTTGTTTTCTCTTTTATATTGTCATGTTCATGACTTCGACGTTTAGAATTTTTTATTCATAAATTTTCCTCATATTTCCATTTAATTATATTTTTGTTCCTGTTGCTTAGGTTTGGTTCTTCTTGGTCAGTATTCTGTATTCTAGGGATTGATTTTTTTTGTATTTTCTAATTCATATTGGTTGGTTTGCATGCAATAGGCTTTTCCCAAAGTTTTATCAACGCTGCTTTTCTTTTTGACGGTTAGTGTGGGTGTGCATGCCTGGGGCTGTTGATTGCTAATACTTGTACAATGTATTTTTTCTTTATAAGTGTTTTATTTCGATTTCTGTTATTTTTTGCCCTTGTGAGTGTATCTTAAGTCAGTTAGTCCTTTTGGGATCCAACGTTACGTTTATATACAGGCTATTTCCTTTTCAAATATTATATAAATTGTACTTAGTTTTTTTGTTGTTGTTGTAGTTATGCTTTTATGTAGAGTTGAGCTGTAGAGTAGGCATGTAGAGTAGAAACGTATTTCCCACTTGTATCTTTATATCCTTTAATTTTATCTTTAATTTTTATATTATTTCTATTTTTGAAAGACTTGAGAAGTAAAGTTCGACCACTTATTTAGATTCTCATTAATTTTTTTTTTTTCAGATACCGGTTTGTTTCGAGCGATGTCAAGTTTTGAAAACTCAATTTTTCGGACTTTTTTTTAATATATTAGACCCCAAAGTACACAATCCCTAATTAACTTCGGGTGGAATGAGGCGGTTTGTATTTGTATACTTTGTCATTTTGTGGAGTACGGAATCAGACTAGTGTTGATATGGAATGTGCTCAATTAGTTTCTTTATATGGGATGCCGCATCACCGGCTACTACGAGATTTCTATACATAAGCTATGTGAGTTAATGTTGAATACATTTTTCAGGCAATACTCACACAGTTATTCTTCAGCATTTTAGCCATTTTTTTCGATTTGAATTGCTGTTTTTATTGATGTTAACCGTAGCATTTTCGGAGCAGTCAAATAGCATTCTCTCATGTTAAACATTTCGAACATCTCAAAGTTCTTGTTAATAATAATGATATTGATGATGACGAAAATAGTAATAATAATAATAATAATAATAATAATAATAATAATAATAATAATAATAATAATAATAATAAATGCCCTGATGAGGTACCAGACAGTGGCTCTCATGGCTTCTGATCTTAACTGACTGGAAGTGTTATCATGTACATGTTTTGTCTTGGTATAAAAGATGGGCTACAGCAAATATTCTGCTCAATACCACAGATTTTCTTGTCAGTTGTTTAACCTTAACCAGTTGAGCATGTCCCTTAGTGGTTGACGATATGCGCATCTCTGATCACGAGCAGAAATAGTGGGGGAGCGTCGTAGCCATGTGTTGAGAGCAATTTTTGGGGGTTTGGATAATTCACCTCGTGAGTGTTTCATTCAGCATCCTTAAACAACCCTCATTCAGGGAGCTTTTGAGCGGGATGGGCTACTCGAAAGGAAGAAAATTCTAACTAGGCTCCTCCTGCAAAGTCATGCACTGTTTTATTTTGATACGAGTTCACGTCACGCACTCTTATCAGACGAGTAGTCATGATGGGTATACTGGGCTTCGTATATTTTACTCGGTGTCACTTTGATGGAATGCACTGCTCTCTCACTCAATAATAATAATAATAATAATAATAATAATAATAATAAATGATGACGACGACGACGATAATAATACATTATAAAGATAAATGAGATTAGAGAGAGTTGGGCTCTGCTCAATTTGAATGAGACGAAAGCTTTCGATAAGGTCGAACATCGTGACGGAAAGCATTCGGTGTTTGCGCTCGGTTTAAGTGTCTAGATTGCTGCAATATACAGCGGCCTCTACTCGGTGGTCACAGTAAGCATCTACATCTCGGAACCGTTATGTGTCACGCGCCCAGTCCATCTTTTTTGCTCTTCAACTCCTTCCATGAGACTTGGAATGCCACTAAACTTCGTGCCAATGTTACGCGCGTTCATATTTGGTAGTCAAATGAAGAAAGATTCTCGATCAGGCAAGGAGTATGAATACCAATGGTTTATCTATTTCTCCTATTACTAGTGAAGAATTGGAATTGACAAGAGTATCGTATATGTTGATGCTGTGAATAAAGCTAGTCTGACAAAAGAATACTTCAGCAAATTTCTAAAGTGGATACACGTATTACTTAGACTTATATAGAATCAAATCAACCTCATCATAGAAGGACCCATAAGTGGTAGCTAGAAATAGCAGCACAATCTATCTTAAATCACACCCACGTCTTAATACAGGACGAATACATTAAATAATGTAGCCCTGTGGTCATTAAAATACTGTATGACCGTGGCTTAAGTATTTTCCTATCGGAGTTAACTCGGGACTAAGCAACATCCTACTTGCAGTATTGATCTTTAAAAGCATGTAGTATAGATTTATACTTAGCGTTAAGTGACTGTATCGGCTGTAAACAGAAATAGTAATTGCAATAGGATACGAACCAACCATTTACCCAACCCTTAGCTCGTTGTCCCGTATCCTTATAACTCAAAAATACTTGCTCTCATTTAACGAACTATGTCAATATGTATATAGTGATATGCACATATTGGCCAGCAGTTTTGGGGAAGGGCTCAACTCGATTAAATGGCCCCCAAGTGCTCAACTGGTACTTGTTTTATCGACCCAGAATGGATGAAAGGCAAAGTCGACCTTGGCCAAATTTGAACCCAGAACGTAAAGGCATTTACCCCGTCGTGCTAACGATTCTGCCGGCTCGCCGCCTGAAGTAACGTTCCTTCCCGCGTCATATAGACTTATAGGGCCGGTTTCTTAGTTTCCACGGTGTATATATTCCCCACTTGGACGGGACGCCGGTCCATTGCAGAATTACACATGTTTGCCAGCTGAGCGGATTGAAGCAACGTGAAATAAAGTGTTTTGCTCAAGCGCACAACGCGTCGCCCGGTCCAGGAATCGAAACCATAATCTTACGATCATGAATCCAACTCCCTAACCCCTAAACCAAGTGCTTCCACATATTGATATACACGGTTCTAAGTAATTTGACTCCTAGTAATTTCACACCCGGTATTTTGGCTCCGTTAATTTGAATCCCAGTAATTTGACTTCCAGTCAATTCCACTCCCGGTAATTTCACTCCTAATATTAGAAAAAAGAAGAATAAGACCGATAGAATTAGTATGAGGCTTAAAAAAATAATGGAGTCGATTCATTCGAGTAAATAAATTTTACCAAGGCGGTGCCCCAGCATGGCTGCAGTCTAATGACTGAAACAAGTAAAAGATAAAAGATAAAAGATAAAAGAATAACATGCATCTAAGTGAAGGCACGATTTCTAATGTTTCCACGAGGAGCAGACAATATGTCTAAATACCGCTGTTGTAAGACAAAGTATTTTGGTCGTCCAAAAACCAACGAATACCAATAAAAGACAAAAAAAATTGTTTATCGATTTAGCGAGCTTGAGTAATATCACTATATGAAGAAGAGTATTGGATGTTTTCATACACCGCTGGTCACAATGCGCTTCTTCGTGTTGTTATAACTTTCTAATGATGCCATCCCGCTGGCTAGGTGGGCAGGTGAAAACCTGTCTCCCCTGAATTAGAACGCCAGTCCGTCGCTGGGTTACCAATTTACAGCTGAGTGGACTGGGGTAATGTTAAATGAAGTGTTTTGCCTCGAGAATCCAACTCACCGCCGGTCTAGGAATCGAAACCACGATTTTGCGACCGTGAGTGCAGCACCCTGATCAGTAGGCTACGCGCCTTAACTTGAGCGATATATAAGTGGTAATATCAATGCTTTCCCTTCTAACAAACACTATGGATCATACTGAGTGTACATTATTTAACCCTTCTAATTTCAGCGATGTCGTTTATATACGACTTTATTTTTTCCCGCCAAAAATAATGCCGCGTGAGCAAAATCTTTTGAGTGGGATGTGACAGCACCCTTCATGCGCATGCGTGAAAATTCTCGTGCTGGCAGGCCGCAGCAGCTCCCGGCTATTACACCTAGAGTACTGATGGGTAGTGCAGTTCCCGGCTGGTATACCTCGAGTACAGATGATTTCACTCAAGGTGACCGAATGCGTCGAGCAGAGACCATATGTCTATGTCTCATCATCAGTGATGATAGTCTCCATGAAGTCTGAGTAGTAGTTTGCACAGTCCAGCATGTCCTGAGCGATTTCCATGCGGAGTTGTTTTTGTTGTTCCGCCAGTACCTTTAAGACGAATTTCGCTAGTACGCTTCACATGCACAAATCTTCTGTTGAGCAATTTCGTGGATCGTTGCACGACGGTCTTCCATGACTATTCGCCGAACCTTCTCAATCAGCTACTCGTTTCGACTTGTGGATGGCCTGCCTGAGCGTGTCTCGCCCTCCACTGAGGTGCAGCCATGTTTGAAGCGATTGTACCACTACTTGATCTGAGTTTTGCCTATGGCATCATCGCCAACGGCCTGCTGAATCTTCTGGATTGTTTGAGCTTAAGTATCATCAAGCTTTTCGCAAAACTTGATGCAATATCTCTGCTCGATGCGTTCGGTGAAAACGAAAATCCGACAAGAGGGGCAATACACGACAGTACTCTAGGCATAACAGCCGGGAACTAACGCGACCTACCGGCGCGAAAATTTCCATCCATTTGCAGAAAGGGAGGCGTCACCTCCTACCCAAAGGATTTGTACACGCAGTATTAGTTTTCGCAGGAAGAATAAAGTCGGATACATTTTCAACGCACCTCGTATGTATTAGATTCTAATTCTTATCGTTGGAAATAATATATGCAAAAGATACACAAATGAAGGTTGTGTTCATAAGTGTTTTGTTGGGATGAAAAAAACAAACTAGTTAATATTTAAATAATAATGACAAAAACAACATCCTTTAGTTCATAATTTTAATCCCAGCATCAATAGTTTCTTCACTTCTCAAACAAAAAGAAAATGCAAGAAAAACAGTACACATGCATTTAGGTGTGTCTATGTAACAAAACACATATGCGCTAATAATTAATGGGAAAATGAACTGCATGCTGTCAACCAAGGCGGAATGAGCAAGTCTACATTAGCTACACTTACACACACACACACACACACACACACACACACACACACACACACACACACACACACACACACACAACCAGAAAAGCAGGGACGCACGCAAATACACAAGTATAGGCACAGTATATTACTTTTTACCTTTATAATAATCAACTTAAGATCTAGCTAACACAATTACGAAAGCTAATATATTTTTTTTGATTGATAATAAAATCTATGAAAGAAGACTATGCGATGAAGTCAGATACACACACATAGTGACGTGTACAAACGCTCATGCGCACAAACACCGAGTTGGACACATACAAACATAAACACAATCAGTGTAATATTTTATCTTTCTAATTATTGACTTGAGATCTAGCAAACAGAAGTACAAACGATAATTTGTTAATTAATAATATAATGTATTTAAGAAGACCAAGAGACGAAGACAAAGACGGACACATATACGAACGTACATATTAAGTGGCGCAGGCGTGGCTGTCTGATAAGAAGCTTGCTTCACAACTACATGGTTACGTGAGTCTGCGTTCAGTCGCATTTCGTGGCACCATGGGTAAGCGTTTTCTTCTGGAGCCTCGAGCTGACAAACGCCTTGTGAGTTCGCCACTACATTCCTCCGCGTTACAAATTTAATTTGTTTCTGCGGGAAGAGCCATTCTAACAATGCGTCCTGCCCTAACTCTTCGAAACGCTTAATTTTAGAATGGTGGCAGCTGATGAAGGAAATGTTCTCTATGTGGCATGTGTGTTTTCTGTGCTCTGTTTATGTTCTGTTTCTCATTTTGTCCACGTCCTGTACCCAGATATGCATCTATATATACATGTAGATGTAGGTATGTACATACATGTACGTATATATGCATATACTAACATATTATTTGTATTACACACACACACACACACACACACACACACACACACACACACACATATGTATATATATATATATGTATGTATATATATATATATATATATATATATACGTGAAGTATATTTGCCACTTAAATGTGGCTAACCGCTAAGGTTGGATGCTACTGTACCTTGTAACCACAGGAAGACACCTCCTCCAGCTGCCTATTGACACACTTTCTGTGCCCTTGAAAATGCTGATAAGGCACAGAAAGTGTGTCTTGAGATTCATCTTTACCATAAAGTTTGAGATCATCCATAAATAACAAGTGGTCGACTTTTTGCATGCGGCTTTTGAATACATACCCAGCCTTTGCTTTCCTCAGAATCAGTGTGACAGGCAGTCTCCTTGGAAGATGCCTTTCCTGATTTCTGAGTAATCAGAAATTATTATTATTATTATTATTTTATGTCTGACTTTTGTTTTGCATTTGTACAAGTTGGATCCAAGTCTCACCCAGAGACCTCAAGAGACAACAAGTTAGAAGTTCATGTAGGTGTTATGCCTAGGGTACCATATATTTGGATTTGTACAGTTTTATTCGAGTGAATGTTTAAGAAACCATAAAAAAATTATGTGTTTGCTTTAAAATTTGAGATCACATAGACAGTATTTTACGTAGGATATGGGCAGTTCCCATGAGCACTATCTTTTGAACTTCAGCCATTTTGGGGTTTCCTGGTATCTGAGCTAGGTAGTAATCAGCCCGTTTCGCTGTCATTTCCAGGGCACCTATGACAATAGGTATTGTTTTCGTCTTCAGATTCCACATTTTGCTAATTTCTATTTCAAGATCTTTATATTTGCTCAGTTTTTGGTAGGTCTTGACAGATACGTTTATATCGATTGGGACAGTCATATCAATGAGGAGGCATGATTTTTGTCTGAAGTCTTTCAGTATGATGTCTGGCCTATTTGCGTCTATCTTTCTGTCAGTTTGAATGGTGAAGTTCCAGAGGATTATTATTATTATTATTATATATGTATATATATATATATAGATGCATATGTTCCTCTTATAGTCTGTGCATGCTTGGTTAAACGCAAGATGAATTACCAGGTTTTATTTTGGCCATTCCGAAGGTGTTAACTGATTGTAACAAATACACAATGCTATATGTATGACCACACATGCTGGTTATATGAGAACCTGGTGCATTCGCTTGGTTCATCGGGTCAGACTTCCACACGGTAGTGTTTTACTCTATAAAAAGAAAGAAAAATTAATGCCAAATAAAGGCTTTCAAATACTTAGTATTATACAAGATAGTGGAAATATACATACATACATACATACATACATACACACATACATACGCGCGCACGCACACACACACACATACACACACACGTGTATGAATATCAGTTGCAGATCTAATTAGTGCAAAACAAAACTGCTTGAAGCAAGCTTTTAGTGAAAACGTACACATTATATATGCAACTGAACACACGCACACACACAAATACACAGAGGCACACACACACACACACACACACACACACACACACACACAGGCACACACACACGCGCACTCACACACACACACACACGAGCGTGTGCGCATGCAGAAACGTACACGCACACATGCACAAATATATGTGCGTATGTATATACAGGGTAAGATGGGTAAATTGCTGCCATTTTATACTTTTAATTTCGCATTTGCGCATTCTATGTTTTTGATTTTGTTAACTACACAGTATAGTAGGGTCAGTTGGGTACAGTCTGTGAGAAAAAGAGCACCATGACACAATTTACTCTACCAGAAATATGGAAACGACATGCTGTGCTACTTAGAATTCACGTCGGAAGCTGCAATGCGAACGTTTCAGTGTTTGGGTGTCAATCTGATGGCAGTGCCATCTGAGGACATGTACCGAGAGTGATAAAAATCAAACAACCAGTCGTTATCATGGTGTTTGGAGTGATCGCTAGTGATGGCGACGTTATGCCTCCATTCACCTTCCCACACGACCTTAGACTCCACACGGAGGCCTACATCATGAGCCTGGATGAGGTAGTGTTGCCAGACATAAGGTCTTCTGCACGATGCCACACAAGCAGGAGAACCCAGTCATTGCTGTCAGACAATTTCTGCGACCACATGACCCTACATCTCCAGACTACGGCCCCCTTGACTATTATGTGTGGGGCGCAGTTGAGCGAGAGACCAACAAAACTCCTTGTAACACCAAAGATGAACTGAAAGTAAGGATTAAGGAAGCATTCACCAAGTTAAAGAAGGAGACCATCCAGAAGAGTTGCAGAAGATTCCGAAGTCGTCAGGAGGCCGTGTTCAAAGCCAATGGTGATTTTATTGAATAAATTTACTCTTTTATTTATTTTTATGTAATTTTGGTAAATATATTTGTTAAAAGGAGATATCAGTGTTATTTTCATTTTTGCGTAACTTAAACGACAGTTTATCCACCGCACCATGTATATGTATATATACATACATATATGTACATGTATGTGTGTGTATGTGTATATATATATATATATATATATATATATATATATATATATATGTATAACTAATACAAAATGGGACAAGGACGCAAAACATCCAGACAGTTAGGTGATACACGAAAGTGACAAAACATACAGATAGACACATATATATATATATATATATATATATATATATATATATATATATATATATATATATATATATATATATATATATATATATATATATATATATATATATATATATATATATATATATATATATATATATATATATATATATATATATATATATATATATATAGATAGATAGATAGATAGATAGGCGCAGGAGTGGCTGTGTGGTAAGAAGCTTGCTAGCCAACTACATGGGTCCGGGTTCAACCCCACTGCGTGGCACCTTGGGCAAGTGTCTTCTACTATAGCCTCGGGCCGACCAAAGCCTTGTAAGTGGATTTCGTCGACGGAAACTGAAAGCACCACGTCGTATATATGTATATGTATGTGTATGTTATTTGTGTCTGTTTTTGTCCCCCCACCATCGCTTGGCAACCGATGCTGGTGTGTGTAGGTCCCCGTCACTTTGCGTTTCGGTAAAACAGTCCGATAAAATAAGTACTAGGCTTACAAAGAATAAGTCCTGGGGTCGATTTGTTCGACTAAAGGTGGTGCTCCAGCATGGCTGCAGTGAAATGACTAAAACAATTAAAAAAATAAAAGAATATATATATGCATACATATAAACATATATGTATAAGAATGTAAGCCTGTATATGTACATATATACACACATACATAAAAATTAAATTATCAATAACTATGCGTATACCCCACTCTCTCTTTCGCAAACGCACACACGCACACACATACACACACACAAACACGCACTCACACATATACACACACGCACAGAGGTTTTTGTGGGTGTTAGTTTTCTCGAGAATATATGTGTATTCGTATGTAATCTAGCTAGCTTGATATATATAAAGCTAGCGAGCGAGCGAGAGAGAGAGACAGAAGGCCCGCCTGTATGTGGTCAGATGTGCTAATGTGCATTTGTATATGTACAAGTGTTCGTGTAAATTTATGTTTGTGTGTGTGTACATATAACTGTAGAACTTTGTATTTCCCTCACGATTAGTAAACCATTCTCAAACAACCAATAATTTATCATTCTTTCCTTCTCACCAATCTTTTAGTATCTGATTAATTCCGTTTAGCAATTCGTCTGAAAACTGTTTTCAAATGCTGATGTATGTCTCCAGGGGCTGTACACTTTTGTAAGCCATTCCCTAATCGGTACGACCCCAATATCCATTGTTAGTAGCTTCCGGCGATATCAATAATTCTTCAATTTATTTCCGAAAGACGTGTGTGATCCCACGAGGAATAGTTATATGCGAAATCACTTTATATAATATTTTATATTCGAAAATGTCCATTTTTAATGAGCTCAATTTTTGTTCTAACAAAGTCGTTATCATATTGTAAAGACGCCATGTTGAGATAGTAGTTTTCTGTAATTTTTACTGTTAAGTTTGTTCTCGCTCTTTTTTTTGTATTTTTCTTCAAAATTCTCTGAGTTATTTATTATTGGAGGTGATCATTTAGAACCTGAGATGCATATTTCAGAGGTATTTATAGTTTTCATTAGTGATACTCTAGAATAGGCTGAATAAGGGTTGAAGAGGCTCTTCTCAACTCATGCTGCGATAGATTAGTCCAATGAAAAATTTCCAGTCGAAGAGGCGAGAGAAAGATGTGGAGTATAAGTAGGAAATTTAGTGGAAATTCTTATATCGACCCTGCCGTAAGCTTTGCTAATATCAAGGCAACAAATTTACCTTCTCTGAATTTCACAAGAGCTGTTGCTGTTGCTGTTGCTACTTTTTTGTTGAATCTCGATTATTACTGATTTAGCAAACCTATAAATAAAGGTATTGCAGCCATGGCCATCCCGTCTTGTATTCAGGTACAATATAAATAGGATTACATAATCTAAAGTGGCTTTTTAAGATGGTAGTGTGTAATATAACAGATATGGTTGACATTTCTTGCAGATCCAGTGACAAAATGGAGGCTCGCTCTTTAACTCAGGACAAACTACTGGTATGCGCAAAGTAGGAGAGCGAGTATCCGGCGGATCTGTCTCTAAAGCAGCTGATTACGACATAGACCGTCTGAAGGTTCTGATTTGCTAAAACCCATTCATAAAGAAGAGCCAGCCTTTAAAGGATCACATCCGCTAGCAGTCAGGAAACAAGGGGACAGTGTAATCTTATATATTTCCTCCGAGGACAATCTAATCATGCATTTCCACTTTGTGTATGGTAGTAGAGATTTGGCTGCTATTTTTACTTGGTTGAATGACGACATAGAAACCAGTCAAAAAGAGTGGTTAGTTCAAACCCTTGAGGACTTCAAGTAGATATTTTGTAGCTTCAAGTAAATATATTTTGTGTGGTATTGCATACCTAACCCTAAGTGGGTATATATGATACTATATTACTCCTAGCTCTCAGTAGATACATAGAAGTGTTATAGCACACCTGGCTCTACGTATATATATATATATATATATATATATATATATATATATATATATATGATAGTACAGTACCTCTGCTCTAAGTAGATAAAAAAAACCCTCAAAAGACTGGCACTTCATCGGTTACGACGACATGGGTTCCAGTTGGTTTGATCAACGGAACAGCCTGCTTGCGAAATTAACGTGCATATGGCAGACCAATCCATAGACATACGTACCCTTAACGTAGTTCTCAAGGAGATTCAGCATGACGCAATGTGTGACAAAGTTGGCTCTTTGGAATACAGGTACTACTCATTTTTTGCCCTCTGTGTGAACTGGAGCAACGTGAAATAAAGTGTCTTGCTCAAGGACACAACACACCACCGGGAATCGAAATAATGGCCTTATGATCGTGAGCCGAATATCTTAACCACTAAGCCACGCGCCTTCACTTCAAGTAAATAGAGCAAACCCAAATGGAAGTAACTGTATGTAAAAGTATCGTATCCCTTAGGTCTAAGTAAACATACAGGGGTGTTATAAGGTGCATCTTGCTCTGATAAGTACATGTGATAGTAAAGTACCTCTAAGATCTATGTCGCTATATAGGGTTAAACAGAACACTTCGTAAACCGGAGAAAATGAACTATCATATCATGAGCCTCCTGACTAAGTAGTCGAGATTTCGAATTTCCATCATAATGGACGATGGAAATTCGAAATCACGTGTGCCTCAGATAAAGCTCACGTGATTAGATATCATTAGTTATTATAGCTTAACGTTGAAACAGCGAGAGATCTTTTACCTGGCTGCTCGATCTGCTAGAAATTACGACCGAATTCTTCCAAGTCACATGCGACAAGCTTAAAGCAAAGAAACCACAATGTTGTCTTCGATATTTCAAAATCCGCCCATGGTCACGGTTGGAAAGCTTTTCTCAATCAGGATTGATATGTACTTAGACAACAACAATAACAACATCAACAACAGTTCAGTGTGGTAAACAGTGCGTATGGAAATCACACCATACAATCTTTTCTTAAAAAAAAAAAAGAATGGACAATTTCATAACTGTAATCTTATATATATATATATATATATAACAGGTATGGTCACGACTAGAACGCCTTCTTTAATCAAGACTGATATATGTCTAAATAACAACTACAATAACAGATGAGCATTGTAAACAGCAGTCGCCACGTATGTCTAATGCATATCTCATTAACTTAAAGAGCCGAACTAAAATATCATTATAGATACATAGCTTAGAGGGAGTCACCTTCCTGAAGTCAATAACGATAATTCATCCATTGACCGGATCTGGTTACACAAAGTCACATAAGCAATTAACTTTGTTTATCGCACTTGAGTGGAATATGTAATTAGTAATAAATTGATACGCTGCTGCTAGTGATGAGGCTTATTATTATTATTATTATTATTATTATTATTATTATTATTGTTATTATTATTATTATTATTATTATTATTATTATTGTTATTAAGGCAGCGAGTTGGCAGAATCGTTAGCGCGCCGGGCGAAATGCTTAGCGGCATTTCGTCCGTCTTTTATGTTCTGAAGTCAAATTGCGCCGAAGTTGACTTTGTCTCTCATCCGTTCGGGGTCGATAAATTAAGTACCAGTGAAACACAGGGGTCGATGTAATCGGCTAGCCCTTCCCCACAAATTCCAGGACTTCATTATCATCATCATCATCATCATCATTATTATTATTATTATTGAGTGAGAGAGCCTCTCATGCCATCAATGTGACACTGAGGTACAAACATGCCCATCATGACTACCCATCTCATAAGGGTACACCAGGCACATGCATCACAGCCATATGTGCGCGACTTTGTGACCTCATATCAAGATAAATAGTGTATGACCAGTTAGAATTTTCCTCAGACCGAGTAGCCCATCTCGCTCAAAAGGTCTCTGGATAAGCTTTCTTTAAGGATGATGAACGAAGCCCATATGTTTCCAGTAATGAATTATTTGAACCCCCAAATAATTCCTCTCAACACATGGCTATGATGCTCCCCCTCTATTTCTACCCGTGATCAGAGATGCACATATCGTCAACCACTAAGATACATGCTCAACTGGTTATGGTCAAACAACTGACAAACAAATCTGTGGTATTGAGCAGAATATTTGCTGTAGCCCATCTGTTATACTAAGACAAAACATGTTCATGATAACACTTTCGATTAGTTAGAATCAGAAGCCACGCGAGCCAGTGCCAGACTATCATCATTATCATTAATATAATTATTATTGAACGCTGGCGAGCTGGCAAAATAATTGGCGCGCTGGGTAAAATGCTTAGCGGCATTTCTTCTATCCTTCCGTTCTGAGTTCAAATTGTGCAGAAGGCGACTTTGTCTTTTCATCCTTCCTGAGTCGATAAAATAAGTACCAGTCGAGTACTAATGTCGATGTAATCGACTAGTGTCTTCTCCCAAATTTCCAGCCCTGTGCCTATGATAGAAGGAATTATAGTTATTGAGAGGTGGCGAGCTGGCAGACTTAACAGCACGCACGAAAAACGCTTAGAAGCATTTCGTTCGTCTTTACGTTCTGAGTTCAAGCAGCGTCGAAGTCGACATTGTCTTTCATCCTTTCGAAGAGAATAAAGAAGTATCATTTGATATCACGAAATTGCTAGCCTTGTACCTATGGTAGAAAGAATTATGATGTAAACATCTTTATTAACGTCATTATCGGTATCATGGACGTTATCATCATGATCATCATCATCATCATCATCGTCGTCGTCGTCGTCGTCGTCGTCATTGTCATCGTAGTCGTCGTCGTTGTTGTCATCAACTATGATGAACGTGATGATCATGGTCACCGACATCACCGCCTTCCTCGTAATTCTCATCAGCATTGTCTGTGCCTCCAAGTCAAATGGTAACGCATGACTGACGCAGTAAGGTGAGATGTTTCTGAGAGAGAGAGAGAGAGAGAGAGAGAGGGTGGAGAAAGGGAGAGGTGAGGTGGGTGTGTGAGGTGAAGAAAAATATAAATAAAATAAAGGTGTGCAACTGGTGGATGAAGTGGGGGGAAACAACGCAACAACATCAAAAACAAAAGACAAAAATAAAAGAAATTGGAAGAGATGAGTTCGATAAAACATGTCTCACGCTGACTCTAATTTATTGTATGCGCCATTGATAATGCTCGGTGACGTCACAGTGACGTTTACAGTGACGTCTGGAGACTATGGAAACTCATACATGTTGTGGAAATGTGTCAATAAGAATATAAAGAGAAAGAAGGAGAAAGAGACAGAAAGAGAGACAGAGAGAGAGAGAAAGAGAGAGAGAGAAAGAGAGAGAGAAAGAAAAAAGAGAGAGAGAGAGAGAAAGAGAGAGAGAAAGAGAGAGAGAGAGAGAGTGATAAGGAGAGAGAGAAAGAAAAATTGAGTATCTTTCGCTATCTGTTTTCAAAGACGATGTGTGGTTATAAATGTGAATCTTTCTACATCTATCAAGTGTGTTTGTGTGTATTGTTTAGGTACTTATATCGATGATGATGAGTGTTTATAAACGAGAGTGCGTACTTTTGTTTACATACACACACACACATACAAACACACACACACACAAACACACATACACACACATTAATATCTATATCCATATATATACATATATAATAATAATAATAATAATAATAATAATAATAATAATAATAATATATATATACACGCGCACACATTTCTATTGGTTATACCGAATGGAAGAAGTGCTCAATACATTGGTAGTATATTTAGGTTCATGTAGTGGCCTGTTACACTGGGGTTTCCCCGAGGAGTTGCCTGCTTTTAAGAAAATAGGAAGACTGGAACTTTCTCTGTTTGAAGAATCAGTGACACTCCACGAAATTTCAGAGCAACAGGTTACAGAATCATCTGAAATAATATATGTATAAGTCGACTCCGTTGGTAACGAATGACCATGAGTGCATCTATGAGGTTCTCCTCCGGAGTACAAGTCTGGGTGGAAAGTCGCTTCACTGGCAAACGCACAACCTAGGGTTGTTCTTATGGAAGACCAGCTGTCGCCCATGCAGTCGCCCAGCTAGGACGCCCCAAAATGAAGTCCGTCGGAAGAATAAACCCTGAGGACAAAGAAATGAGAACC
>NC_142931.1:124605094-124607594 GCF_046866305.1 Octopus bimaculoides
ACTAACCTTCTCCCTAAATTGTTAAATTACTGGCTTTGTTCCAGACAGTAATATAAAAAGTAAAATGGAACATTAATTCCGTTAATCACTTGCCATATTTCATTCCACAACGGCTATCTTTGATGAGCACAGGGTTACGTAATCGGACTATTAGCTAACACTCCATTGAATCCCTAGCGCGAAACCGATTGCTAAGATCGGCCGTAATGGATATATAATACTGTACACTTCGATTCTGCCCTAACTCTTCGAAACGCCAGTGTTGAATGGTGGCAGCTGATGAAGGAAATGTTCTCTATATGGCTTGTGTGTTTTCTGTACTTGTTTATCATTTTGTCTACGTTTTGTTTGCAATGTCCTGTATCCAGATATGCATCTATATATACAGGTAGATGTAAGTATGTACATACATGTACGTATATATGCATATACTCATTTATTATTTGTATTATATATATATATATTATTGGTTATGTGGTTGCTGCCAAAAGCTCTGGTGGAATGGCAAGTTGTGCATTCATCTTATTCACCTACACCAGCTCTTTCCTCTGTATCAGGAGAGCCTCCATATCGTTTAGAAGGTGCGAGGGGCACTGTGTTTATGTTACCGCCATTCCAACAAACAGTTGCTTGTCCTTGGAGTCGCTCCCACCACTTACTTTGTCGTCGTCGCTATTTCTGTTGCTGTTACTGCTACTGCTGTTGTTGTTTTTGCTGTCACTTCTGTTGTCGTTGCTTGTGTCATTGTTGCCTGTGCCATTGTTGCTTGTGTCATTGTTATTGTGTAATTGATACTTGTGTTGTTGAACATGTCGTAACCGTTGTTTTTGTTATTGTGTTCGGGCAAGTTTGTAGTAGTATGGAATGTTGGTGGATGTTGGTGGATATTGGCATCGTCATATTTCAAAACAGGCGAAAGAAAGAAAAAGGACGAAAGTAAATAGCTATTGCAAAACTTTTGCCCTTTGGGGGGAAATTCGTCAGTCTCTTTCTTTAACCATTGAAGGAGGAGCCCTAATTTATACACTCAACAAAAAAGTTTCGACAATAAACAAATTATTTCAATAAAATTTAATAAACTTTCGGGAGCTGATGTGACGCACTTCCACGACCGTTTTTTTACTGACTGTCTAGAAAATGGAATGATAATATGAATGACAAAAGGAAGGACAGTAATGATACTGAAGGACAAAGAAAAGAGTGTGTAAGTCAGTAATTATAGACCTATTACATGTTTACTCTGGAAGTCATGAACTAGCCTTATAGCAGATGAAATATATAATTTTCTGGGAAAGAAGAATTTATGGCCAGAGGGGCGAAAAAGATTCAGAAAGAAGTCAAAGGGATCTGCGATCTGCTGTGTATATATAGTAGGATATTAAATGAGGTATATTAAATGAGTAAGGAAGAAGTCAATGAGAGCTCTATCGAAGAGGAATATATCTGTCCTCATGCCTTTCAGCCTTGTCTACCGAACAGCCTCTTTCGCCACATCTACCAAGTAAAGGAAAACTACCTTACCTGCCCGACTGAAGGAGGGTGGTGGGGCAATCATCACCACAGATTCGGCTGATAGAGGGATCCATCCCGCACGTGACAGCAGCTGTTCGACATAACTCCACAGGTCAGCAATGCCCGGATACTCAACGAGTGCGTCCAGAACGGTTTCGTCATTCTGCACGCACCTCGGACAAGCCTGTCTGATAGGACATCAGTGCCTATAGAGTTTATCTCGAACCGGTAGTGTCCCCCGGTAGCATTGCCAGGCCAAGGACATCTGGAAGTTATCCTTGATAATTCCCGACCGGAAAGTCCTCCGGAACAGACCAGCCATCTCGTTTTCGTCGGCACCCAGAGTCTCCTCGAGAACGTCGTCGCACTTTACCCGCCACTAGCCCTCTATAAGTTTCTAAAGCAGAACATCCACCGATCCCATTGTCCGACTGTGTGCGCCTGACGATATTCTAGGTGTCAGGCGCCCAGTCTCGGTCTTTTCTTGAAGGAGACGGGCTGCGGAAAGACGAGCCTCACAAACGGAGCCCACACATGATCACTGTCCAGAAGTTGTTGAAGGTGGCGTATCTGACCGCCTGACCATTGGAACGCACCTCTTCCACAAGAATTTAAATAAGTGACGCTCCAACCTGGTCAAGCAGTGAGTGGGACAAGGCATGACGGTCAAGTGATAAATGATAACGGAGGTGTTCTGATCTTAACTGATTGGAAGTGTTATCATGTACATGTTTTGTTTTAGTATAAAAGATGAGGTACAGCATATATTCTGGTTAATACCACAGATTTGGTTGTCAGTTGCTTGACCTTAACTAGTTGAGAATGATGATATGTGCATCTCTGATCACGAGCAAGTGTACTGGGGGGTGGGGGAGCATCACAGCCATGTGTCGAGAGGAATTCTTTGGGGTTTGAATTATTCATCTCTAGAAACATGGGTGTTTTGTTCATCATCCTTAAAGAAACCTTGTTTAGGGACCTTTTGAGC
>NC_142931.1:124612594-124615094 GCF_046866305.1 Octopus bimaculoides
AGAGAGAGAGAGAGAGAGAGAGAGAGAGAGAGTGAAGAAGAGAGAGGAGAGAGAGTAAGAGAGAGTGAGAGAGAAAGAGAGTGAGAAAAAGAAAGAGAGTGAGAGAGAGAGAGAGAGAGAGAGAGTGGAGGATAAAAAGTATTGGATAATGAATAAAAAAGGAAAATGACTGAAAACATAGAACTGAGGCCGTGAGACGCTACAAGGCTGAAGTGGATAGAAGAGAGAATATAGAACAGATATAAAACAAAAAACATTTATGGACATGGACCCCCCCCCCCCCCCAAAAAAAAAACAAAGAAAAAAACAAAAATGAACAAACAAACAAAACAAACGAAATCGTAGAAGAGTGATGACAGAAGACAGACAATATACAGAAGACAGAAACTGGAATAAAACAAGAAATGGTAGAAGTCTTGATTCTTGTTATGAGGTTTTATTAGCTTGTACAATAGTCGAATGACAGGTTGTCCATGTTTATATTTCATAGCTTTTCATCTTTTATTGTCTCAGGTTTGTGTCCATTTCGGCAGCTTTTACGGTCGTCTGCTTAAATTTACATGGCAAATACTGTAATGTTAGTTGTTAACTTAATCTCTGGCCAAACAACAAACATTTCACGGCAACCAATGAATAATCCACTGCACACCATATCTCAAAGTATGGGTACGCACGTACGTAAGTATATATATATATATATATATATATATATATATATATATATATATATATATATATATATATATATATACCTACACATATACATATTTAACTGCTACTAAATAGCATATGTAACTCCTACCAAATGTGTTGAGTGCCACTTTCTTTCATTTGTCCACTCACTCGTGTGTGTATGTATATATATATATATATATATATATATATATATATATATATATATATATATATATATATATATATATATATATGTATATATATATATATATATGTATATATATATATATATATATGTATATATATATATATATGTATATATATGTATATATATGTATATATATGTATATATATGTATATATATATATATATATATATATATATATATATATATATATATATATATATATATATATATATATATAGACTAGACTAGTTTCATCTGTTTTATATTGCGTATAACTGCCTACGTTAATTTGTAATTTTCACATTAGCATTTCGATAACTCAACCACAAATTTACATGGTAAATATATATACTGACAGTCTGGATTTAGCTAAGCCATTTGGTGACGGAGTAATCACTGCTGACAAGTCAGCAATTTACAGATGAAACTAAGTCTAGTACAGTGATTCTAGCTTCGCTTATGGGGCGGTTATCTCCACTGTCAGTATATGAAAAATGTGCTTCCTTGCAGTTCTAAGGGCCTTAACGCTTATTTCTAGCAATATAGGTGCCACTTATCGCCCTCAGTCACAGTTGGTGGCGACTGTATACACACAAAAACACACATCAAAATTTTTCTTTTGCCCTTATTTATAATTGTATTTATAATTTTCAACGTAAAAGGCATTTTTCATATGCTAGCCACTGATGAAATTTTAAAACATCATCCTTATATTAGTAGCAGCAGCAGCAGCAGCAGCAGCAGCAGCAGTAGTAGTAGTAGTAGTAGTATATATATATATATATATATATATATATATATATATATATATATATATAATTATTACAAATTAAAAGGGTAAAGGTTTATCAATTTATTAATTTATTAATAAATCAACAATTAATAATTTTTACCAAGCCCTTCGGTATGTAAGCACCGGTATGTGGTGAAGCAAATATTTGCTGATCCCTTAATTATGTTTATATATATATATATATATATATATATATATATATATATAGTTAAAAAAGACAATAACAAAAAAACAAAAAAACAACAAAGTGAGGACGTGATATGGATAGTATTATTGGACGCTCAGGAAAGGAAAGAGAGAGTGTATATATATATATATATATATATATATATACGCACACGAGGTATGATCAATAAGTATCCGGACTGATGTCATAGTAACAATGCTAAAGCATGCTGAGTAAAGCCGGTTGGCGAAGATTTACCTTGTGCATTAAGTTCCAACATTCTAGCTCAAATCTGCTGTTTAAAGCAGTGCTTGGAAGGAAGGTGTATAGCATGTGATCGTCCCATTGACCATGACAGAGAAACTTGTCATGGCGATACCTGCTCAGAGGCTTGCGCAAAGTTGTTGAAAATGTATGGCGAGGTGCGTATGAGCCGCACACAAGTGTACCTGTGAGTTAGACACTTCCAAGATGGCCGAAAAAATGTCGACATTGACGAACGTTCTGGTAGACCCGCAACCAGCAGAACTGAGAAAAACATCTCAGATGTGCGTGCAGCTACGAGGGGAAATCGTCGAATCACCATTTGTGAGTTTTCAGAGGATGTGCAGATTAGTTATGGTTCAGTTCAGTCCATTATCACTGAAGATTTGAGTATGAGAGGCGTGTCAGCTGACCA
>NC_142931.1:124617594-124630094 GCF_046866305.1 Octopus bimaculoides
GTTTTATAGAGAACACCACAGGAAACATTTAAATTAATATCATTTGTTATATTAAATCTTCTCGCCATCATCCGGGATTCATCGTATTTAAGTAACGTTTACTATCCCAGTGGGGTTGCTAAAATTGATTGGCTTTTTACGGTATTAATTTTCAGTTAACAAAAATTGCTTAAGTGGTTTTATGTATACGCATAATATATACTTTTCTACTCTAGGCACAAGGTTCGGAATTTTTGGTGAGGGGGGTGGGGGGAAGTTGATTAGATCGACTCCATTACGCAATTGGTGTCTAATTTATCGACCCCGAAAGGATGAAAAGCAAAGTTGACCTCGGCAGAATTTGAACTCAGAACGTAAAGACAGACGAAATACTGCTAAGCATTTCGCCCGGCGTGCTAACGTCTCTGTCAGCTCTCCGCCTTCATACGCATAATATATAGACGCGGGAAGAGCAGTGTAGCTAAGGAGGTCGGTTTGCAACCATGTAGTTTCGAGTTCAGTCCCACTGCACGGCACCTTAGGCAGGTGACCGCTGCTATAGCCCCAGCCTGAGCAATGCCTTGTGAATGAATTTTTGTATACGGAAACTGTGCGGAAACCCACAAATTCTACCTACCTATCTATCTATCTATCTATCTATCTATCTATCTATCTATCTATCTATCTGCTTGCCTGTCTGTCTGTCTGTCTGTCTGTCTGTCTGTCTGTCTGTCTGTCTGTCTACCTATCTATCTATTTAAGCAGTGTTTGTGATTTTGTCTGCATCCCCATCGCTTGACAACCAGTAACTTAGCGGTTCAGGAAAACAAACCGATCGAATAACTACCAGACTTTAAAAAGGATAAGTACTGGGGATCGATTTGTTCGACTAAATTCTTCAAGGTACTGCCCCAGAATGGTCGTACTTCCCGTCCAACAAATGAAACAAGTAACTGATAAAAAATGAAGGTAAGAAAATCATGCACACATATATACCAGTGCTTACATGATATGTACACACACACACACACACACACACACACACACACACACACACGCACACACACACATACACACACACATACACACACACTCATACACAAATGCATGCATATATACACACACATACATAAATGCATACATATATGCACATACATTCATACATACATACATACATATATACACGTAACTGGTACAACATATGTTTGGAATTCCACTCTGCCATGTATCGCATTTTCAATAAATTTTAATTAATTAAAATTCTGAGGTTGTCTTCATCTGCTTTTTGACCAGCAGGAACCATTTAGAGAATTACAATCGTAATTTCTAAGTAATTTTAGAAATTATTTCCTGCCCTACAGTATCAATTATGCTAGCGCCCATTTTAGTGTAATCGATGGAAGATAGAGTAGCCACTTAGGGATGAAACTTTTTAGATAACGATAATTAATTGATAACATTAAGGAAAGGAATAAAGAATTTGAACAACGACTACTATTGATAACAATAACCGGTTGATAATATCATCCATAACCACAAATCATTGCTTTCTACTTTGCGTGTCTAAATATATATAAGCTCTGCAGTAATTTTGGGAGCTGTATTTTCGTCATCCTTTCTAACAATTGGGGTAAGAGTCCGACGGTCCCTATCTGAAAGTTTTGGCTTTCTTTCGGAGTTTTGTTTCGACGAGGAGGTTTTTCCCTCTTTTCTCAAAGGCTGTCATTACTTTCGAGACAGTACTTCTTGATACACCAAACATTTCGGCTGTTTTCGTTACGCTAGCGCCTGCCATACGAGGATCAACAATTTGACCTTTTTGAAAGTCCGATAGATCTGTCATTTCAATGAATTTAAATTACCTTTTTCTGATGACATCTGAAAAGAAACAGCAATTTTTAGCAAAACATATTAAGCAACACTAATAATACATAAAAAGACATAAAAAATAAACAAGGTTTTGACGGTTTTTATAGATATTTCAAAATTATGATGCTATGATACTAGTTGTTTCCATTATTTTGTCTAACCCCTGTATATATATATATACTTTATTAATGAAGCTGCAAAACTGTTATTCAGAGTTTCACGTTCCCGTTCGTCGGACAGTTTTGGTTGAGATTCTCAACCAAAACTGGATTATCAACCAAAACTGTCCGACGAACAGGAACGTGAAACTCTGAGTAACAGTGTTTTTGTGATGTTTTTGCAGCTTTACTAATAAAGCATTTTACTCTACCTCCTGTATTCGAGTACTATTTTTTTCCACTTTGTTTCACATTTATGTGCTTACTCTGGTGTATATATATATATATATATATATATATATATATATATATATATATATATATATGCATAGGGGTGTTGGGAAATAAATATACAAAATATGCTTATCTATCTATCTATCTATCTATCTATCTATCTATCTATCTATCTATCTATCTATCTATCTATCTGTCTATCTCTATTTATATATATATTCACACATAGATATTGATACCTACCCTCACTCGTGTATGGTTAGCTTGGCTAATAGATAAAACATAGCGTCGTACTACACATTGTACACACTATATACATCCCACAAATGCATTTGTAATATCTTTCTGCAATATCAACACACACACACACACACACACACACACACACACACATATCGACAGGCACGTACATGTACTCAGACACACACACACACACACACACACACACACACACACACGCACACACACGGACTGCAATGCTTGTTGCAACAATAATACACACAGGCACACTCACGGATGTTCTTCACTACAACGTTAATATAAGCATACAAATATATGATACACACCGACACACATACACACACTGCATGGCGTACCTCATTACAACATTAATACACAGACACACGTACACATATGGTTTACACATACACACGCACATACAGAATGATACCATCCTGCTATAACATTAACACACCCACCCACATTACTGTACATTAACACTCAGCAATCAGTGCATATATCGATTTGCACAGGTGACCTACTTTACTTCAATTTCCGCTCAAACAACACACTGTCCCTTTTACTTCATGTGTCTACTTAAATTGTCTCTCAAAAAACATAGTGTTTTTATTTTATATATAAAATGAGTCTGCCTAAGTTGTCTCTTAATCTGTACAATGACCCTTTTACATCATATCTAACTAAAATATCGCTCAAACAACATACTATCTTTTCTACCTTTAAACTGTTTACTTAACTTATCTCTTAAATAGCTCGGCTGTCTTTTTTTAATCTCAACTGTCTACTTTGCTTCTGATATAATAAAGTGTCCCTTTTGCTTCAAACATCTACTTAAGCTGTCCTCAAAGTCTCCTTTTTTCCGCAAATATCTACCCTGTTTTTTACAGACAACTTATGTTTTAAACGACATGGTGTCCCTACTCAGTTTATGTTTCTTCCTAACTTGTTTCACAAACAAAGCAATGTTTCTTTTACTTTATCTAC
Source organism: Octopus bimaculoides (assembly GCF_046866305.1). NCBI lineage: Eukaryota > Metazoa > Mollusca > Cephalopoda > Octopoda > Octopodidae > Octopus > Octopus bimaculoides. The sequence goes on from NC_142931.1 coordinate 124,621,059, forward strand.
CTTGCCTCTCAAACAGCAGTGACGTTTTTGCCTCCTTAATTGTATACGTAAATGATCTCAAAAGCAGCAAAGCGTCTCTGTTTCCACAACTGTCTACTTGAATTATCTCGAAAACAGCAGCGTCCTTTTTACCTCCGTTTCACACTGTTTCACACTGTTTCACACTGTTTCACACTGCTAATACATAAAATTGGTACGAAAAGCACAAAACTGAAATAGGCACACGCGTGGTTATGGGGCAAGAAGCTTGCTTCCCAACGACATGGTTCCGTGTTCAGGCGTTGCACCTTCAGGAAGCTTTTTAAAACTTGTTTCTGTCGTTTTGACTGCAGCCATGCTGGGGCATCGCCTTGAACTGTTTGCCTGAATTATTTCTCAAGCAACAGTATCTCTTTTGTCTCGACTGTCGATTTGAATTGTTTGAAAAAAGAAAAAAAAAAGTACAATTTCCATTTTGTCCAAATGTCTACCTAAATCGCCTTTCAGGCAAAACAATATCTCAACTGTCTGCTTAAACTGTCTCATAAAAAATAGTCTCCTTTCCTCAACTGTCTTTGAAGCTGTACAGTATTTCTTTTTCTGTTATATACGTAAATTAGCTCTCCCTCAAACAACATGGTGTATTTTTCAACACCGACTGCCTTCGAGCAATTCTCCTTTTCTTTTCGAGCCTTCGGACTCATAAAGTCGGTTACCCAGTCTTCATGATATATACAAGTGATCTATATCATGACATTACCTTGAACGGGACGCCTGTCCGTTGCAACGTTCGAGGCCAGCAATTTTGAAGGGATGGAACAAATCTAATACAACGACTTTTATCGATTATAGATGAATGAAAGCCAAAGTTGACCTTGGCGGATGTGTAGATGTGTGAAGATATGGAATTACAAATGCAAGTGTTAATTTCGCTTCTGTTCTATGCAATCTCACCTGCAACGGTCTACAAACAACAATAACATTTACAACAACAACAACAACAACAACAATGTCATCATCAACAACGCAAGTACTCTCGAGTGACATGCTACCGATGGTGGTGTAGGTGGAGCTATTGGTGATATTGCTGGTGTTAATGGTGATGATTGTGCTGGTGATTTGGTTGGTGGTGTCGGCGACGTTGGTTGTGTTGATGGCGTTGTTGCCTGTGTTGTTGGTGATGGTTTCAGAAGCGGTGAAGATGGTGATGGTAGTGTGGGTAAGAGTGTTGATGGTGGTGGTGGTTGTGGTGGTGGTGGTTGTGGTGGTGGTGGTTGTGGTGGTGGTGGTTGTGGTGGTGTTAATAATCGTATCGGCGTTATTGGTGTTTATTATAATGATGTTGTGGTTGCTTACGTTGTTCTAGTGATGTTACATAGAGGCGACGTTGGTGGTTACTGATGGTATTAGTGTTGTTGTTGTCGTCATTGGTGGGACTGATTTCTGTTGTGTTGTGACGATGGTGTTGATGATAATGGCGGCCATAAGGTGTTGATGTTAATTATGTTGCTTGTATGAAAGGTGTTGCTGACGGTTTAAATCTGATGGCGGTTGTGTGAAAGGTAGAAGGAAGGTGAGTGATAAATGTGGTCGTAGTGGTGGCGGCGGTGGTGTTGGTGGCGACACAATTGTTGGTGTGAAGTTGTATATAAATCAAATTAATATTATACTAATCAGGAAGCTAGAGTGATTGAAATGATTGACTTTGCGTTGGCGGATGTGACTGACTGGTCACATTAAGCCATTATAATTTGTCCTGTTAGTGTCTTCGATCTGTCACCTTTCTGATAAAATAATAATAGCAACAACAACGACGACGACGACGACGATGACGATAACGATGACAGCAACAACAAAAGCTGTTAATCTTCTCCGTTCTGTATTTGGTGATGTTTTCGTGGTAGTCAGAGAAACTTTAGCTGCAGCGTGGTTAGTTTTTGTTTCAAGAACTGCAACAACGCACTGAGTCTCAGAAGAGACGTCGGCGAAACATTGGCCTTTTTTTTTTATCCTTTCCACTCTTTCGTTTTCTCTTTCTCCCATTTCTCCGAATCGAATACCATTATTTTCTCAAAAAGAATTATCATTTTTTTCTTTAAAAACCAAAAAAAAAAAGAATTTTCATTTGCTAACAAATGATTTCCCCGGGCAGAGAAGTCGCACAAAAGAGACAACCTTGCCAACATGTAGCGTTTCAGCTTTTCTATACGATCGTCAACAAAATTCAATGAAACAAACTCCCATTCGAACTAAGAAGCGATGTTTGTTTTTGGAAACTTACTGATCTGACATCCAGCTTTCCCCCCGGATACAACAACTGTAGCAACAACAATAGTTTCTAATTTAGGCACAAGGCCAGCTATCACGAGAGGAGTGAATGAGTCGATGTCCTCTACCCCAGGACTTAGCTGCTACCATATTTTATCAATCTCGAAATGAAGACAGGCAAAGTTATCGTCGGTGGAATTTGAACTTAGAAATTAAATAACCGGATCAAATACCTGTCGCAGGGCATTTGGTTCGATGCTCTAACGATTCTGCCTATCCATGGCCAGCGTCACAACAATAACAATGGCAATAACCTAGAAGAACATAAAATCTGAAGAAAATTCTGACAACAATAATAATAATGACGATGGACTCTCTCGTCGAAGATGACGTATGGGTGTTCAGCTTTTACCGAACGACCTGTACAAATCACTTGTTTATAGTGATCAAATGTATGTTCCATACATTAGCTCACTCTCTGCATCAATTCGACGTTGTCTGATCCGGTGCACAGTGTACCACGCGTGACGAGTCGAACTGATCGCAGAGCAACGTGAAATGAAGTGTTTTGTTCAAGAGCACAACGCAGAACCCGGTCTAGGAATTGAAACCACGAACTCCCGATCGTGAAGGCAACACCCTAACCACTAGGCAATAATAATATTAAAATAAAAGTAATAATAATAATAATGGTGACTGACGATGTGTTCATCTCTGAGTACCTTGGTGGCTTCCAATATGTGAATCTCTGATCATAAGCAGAAGTAGTGGGGGTGCCTGGTATAAAAAGTGGGCTACAGCAAATTTCCTGCTCAATACCACAGATTTACTTGTCAGGTGTTTGACCTTAACCAGTTGTGCATGTCCCTTAATGGCTGACGATATGTGCATCTCGGTTCACGAACAGAAGCAGTGAGGGAACTCTTTGGGGTTTGAATAATTCACCTCTGGAAACATGGGTGTTTCGTTCTTCATCCTTAAACAACTCTCATTCAGAGACTTTTGGGGCCGGATGGGCTACTGCATCTTGAAGAAAATTTTAACTGGGCTCTACCTGCAAGGTCATGCGCTGTTTATCTTGCTATGAGATCACCATGTCGTGCACTTATGGTTGTGATGCATATGCCTGGTGTACCCTTATGAGACGGGTAGTCATGATGGGTATACTGGGCTTCGTATATTTTAGCCTAGTGTCACTTTGACGGCATGCGCTGCTTTCTCACTCAACAACAGCAACAACAACAACAACAATCGCTAAGATGTGGCAGCTAAGAGAGTCATGCATAAAGGTTGTCCTTATTGTCATCAGAGCATTGGGTTCAATACCACCCAACCTGAAAAAACATCTAGGAACTTTAGAAATACCCTACAATCTAGGTGTATTGCAAGAATCGGCTTTACTTGGAACTGAACGCATATTACGTAAAGTACTGTCTATCTGAGGTCCTTGTGACTTGACAGACAGTACCAAAGCCCGGTAGATACAATATCTTCAATCAACAACATCACGATATTAGCTACTGTGCTACGCTTTAAGTAATAATAATAATAATAATAATAATAATAATAATAATAATAATAATAATAATAATAATAATAATAATAATAATGATAGTAATAATGTCGTGAATATATTCACAGACACGACAGAACTGGGACCTATATACACTGTAAGCTATGCCAACACTATGGAATAACAACAGAAAAAAGATGGTATAAACACACGCCAGAAAAGGTCACAGAAAACGAGAAAGCAACCATACTCTGGGATATGCCAATACACACAGATAGAGAAATTAAAGCAAATAGACCAGATATAGTTGTCAAAGATCATGAAGAAAAAAAATGCTTTCTAATTGATGTATCAATACCAGCAGATGACAACGTCTCTCTAAAATAAATGGAAAAACTTTCAAAATACAAAGACCTGGAAATAGAGGTAACTCGAATGTGGAATCTAAAAACAGAAACAATTCCTATCATAGTATAATAAAAAAATATTCAGACAAATACATAACAAAAACACCAGGACTTACAAATATATATAACATACAGAAAATTGCACTACTGGGCACTGCACGCATCCTACGCAAAACACTTTCATTACAGTAACCATAAGAGCACCACAGCAAACCACAGCACATACCCAAGGCGCACAGAGCTGCGCTCGGTAGTGAAGTGAAAGCACGTTATAAAAATAAAACTACTGAACAATAATAATAACAACAACAACAACAGTAACAATAATAATAATAATAATAATAATAATAATAATAATAATAATAATAATAATAATAATAATAATAATAATAATAATAATAATAATAATAATAATAATAATAATGATATAAAGACCTACCAAAAACTGAGCAAATATAAAGATCTTGAAATAGAAATTAGCAAAATGTGGAATCTGAAGACGAAAACAATACCTATTGTCATAGGTGCCCTGGGAATAACAGCGAAACAGGCTGATTACTACCTAGCTCAGATACCAGGAAACCCCAAAATGGCTGAAGTTCAAAAGATAGTGCTCATGGGAACTGCCCATATCCTACGTAAAATACTGTCTATGTGATCTCAAATTTTAAAGCAAACACATAATTTTCTTATGGTTTCTTAAACATTCACTTGAACAAAACTGTACAAATCCAAATATATGGTACCCTAGGCATAACACCTACATGAACTTCTAACTTGTTGTCTCTTGAGGTCTCTGGGTGAGACTTGGATCCAACTTGTACAAATGCAAAACAAAAGTCAAACATAAAAAAATAATGATAGTAATAATAATAATGATAGTAATAATAATAATAATAATAATAAATCTAATGTGACTCCCTAATCGAAGCTCGGAGACCAGATATTGTTGTGGTAGATAAAGAAAAAAAAGGAAACCAAAAGATGCACGCATAAGTGTCAAAGAACTAGAAAAGATGGAAAAGAACAGACAATTAAAAGACGAAATTGCAAGAATGTGGACTGTCATTCCAGTGGTTGTGGGGGCACTCGGAGCACTAACAACCAAGTTCGAGAAGTATGTCAAAGAAATCGGAATTGACATGAGAACAGAACAAGCTCCCAAAACTGTTCTGCTGGGGACAGCTAAGATTTTGAGATTGGTACTTAGATGTTGAATGTCTCCCACGATAATTAACAATCAAGTATCAAAGCTTATAATGTGCAGAAAGAGACCTTGTGAGACCTCTGACAGCAAGTTGCTGTCTGCTCTCACAAAATCTACCAGAACAAACAAGACCGAACGTTCCGAGGAATAAAACAGCAGCAACAACAAAAGCAAAAAAAAAAAAAAAGCAACAAGTAACCTTGTGACTACCATCAACATATGGACTTTAGGTGTAGTCCGCTATAGTGCACCCGTCTAACCAACTCGATCGCACTACACGAAAAACAATGACCCTAAGGCAAATACATGTACACAGGCTCTACATGAAGAGAGGTAAAGGTGGACGTGGGTTGATTAGCGTACGGGAGTGCATCAACAGTGAAAGAAGAAACATGGCAGAATATTTGGTAAACAGCGAACAAGACCTGCTACAGTATGCTGCTAATGCAGAAGGATTTAACAAAAATGGTCTTGAGAATGCTCATGAATTCCGATCAAGAACAGCCAACGAGAGAGAAGAAACCCTACTCCGTATGGAATTACATGGTCAGTTCCACCGTGAAACCAACAAACTAAAAGACCAGGAAGCATCATGGAGGTGACTCAACAAGGGTGATCTAAAAAGGAATACTGAAAGCCTGATCATCGCTGCTCAGGACCAGGCATTGAATACCAACTCAGTAAAAAAGAATATATACCACACAAATGCAACGGACCTCTGCAGAATGTGCGGGAAGAGGGTTGAAAGCGTGACTCACATTGTTAGTGCTTGTGAAAGTTTTGCACAGAAGGAGTATAAGCGCAGACACGACACGGTAGCCCAAAACCTCCACTGGCTACTATGTCGTAAGTATGGATATAAGGTAACGGGTGCTTGGTACCAACATACACCGGAAAAGTTAATGGACGAAAAGGGAAAGGCAAAAATCCTCTGAGACTTTGACTTCCAGACAAAGTGTTAGAGCACACCGAAGGCCAGATATAGTAACCTTTAGGAGGGATAAACAAGTGTGCTTAATAATTGACGTGGTAGTGCAAGGAGATCAACATATCATGAAAGAAAGAGAAAAAGATTGATAAATATAGAGACCTGAGAATTGACATCACTAAGATGTAGCAGCTACGAAAGTTAAACATAAAGGTTGTCCCTATTGTCACTGGAGCATTGGTTTCAATACTACCCAATCTGAAAAAAAAACATCTGAAAACCTTAGAGATACCCTCCAATCTAGATGTATTGCAAAAGTCGACATTACTTGGAACTGCATGCATATTGCGTAAAGTAATGTCTGTCTGAGATCCTTGTTGTGACTTGACAAACAGAACAAACCCCCGGTAGACAATATCTTCAATCAACAACCTCACAATATTGTATACCGTGCGACATCTATAATAATAATAATAATAATAATAATAATAATAATAATAATAATAATAATAATAATAATAATAACAACAACAGCAACAGCAACATCGAAAAATACCTTAGGAATGAGAACCCAGGTTCGAAATTTCCCCAAGAACGTTGTGTTAACAACAAAGAAGTTGAGGACAAATATCCGTCAAACGTAAATAATATATATATATATATATATATATATATATATATATATATATATATATATATATATATATATATGTATGTATGTACGTACATACATACACTTCAGTTTTTCTTGAATTTTTTTTTCTTCTCTCCCATCTGCCTTTTATCTTCATTTACCTGTCATCTTTCTTTCTTCTTCCTTTTTCTTTTCATTCATTCTTTCATTAGGTATTAAGTTTATTTATTAATTTGGGACCCATTCCTTCAATCCAACATTCTCTCATTCTCTTAAATTTTCACTCTAACATTCCTTCAACCAGTTTACATTGTCTCCTTTTCATCTTCCATTTGTTCACCTTTCATTCTCTCTGTCTATTACACCTTTAATTCACCTTCCATTCTTTCGTTCTTCTCATTCTTTTACACTCTTAACTCTTCATCCATGTTTTCATCCTCTCGTTCTTGTGTACTTTCATTCCCACATTCATTCATAGATATTTTATTCTCTTATTCTTTCATACGGACATTCCTTCATCTATTTTCTATTTCTCCTTTTTATATCTCCATTCCTTCATTCTTCCAGTCATTTCATTCTCTCAGTCTTTTTAAATCTTCGTTCAATCATTCCTTCAGCAATTTTTTATTCTTTCAGTCTTATAAACTTTCATTCCCTCATTCAGTTATCCAGTCTTTCATTCTATCCTTTCTTTTATACTCTGGTTCCATCATTTCCTCATCCATTTTTTCATTTTTCGTTCTTTTGTAATTTCATTCTGTCCTTCCTTCATCCATTTTCCCTTTCTTCCGTTCTTTTGTACTTTCGTTCTACCATTCCATCATTCCATAATTCCATCATCCAACTTTCATTCTTTCCTTCTATCTTACCATTATTCTATCTTCCATTCTTTCGCTCTCTCATTCCTTCACCCCCCCCCATTTTTCCTTCATATTTTCATATCTCGTTCATCTATACTTTCATTCCCTCACTCCTTCATCCATTTTTATTTTCTCAATCCTTTTTTAAGCCATTCTTATTCTCTCGACTTTTTTCATTTTTCATTCTTTTATGTTGTCATTTCGTTATTGCTTCATCCCGTTTTCATTCTCTTATTCTTTTACACCATCATTCCTCCATCCATTCTCATTCTCTCATTTTCATGTTTTTATACCTTCATTTCTTCTTCCATTCTTATTCTCTCATTCCTTTAAAATTGATTCCGTCATTCTCTCATTCACTTTTCATTCTCACCTATTACACCTTCATTCCACCTTCAATTTTTTTTCTACCCTTATTTCTTCATCCATATTTTCACTCTCTCTTTCTCGCATACTTTTATTCCCCCATTCCTTCACCCACCCTTCACTCACTCTTCAATTCTCACGTTCTTTCACACCTTTGATTCCGTCATACCTCCATCTGTCATTCATTCACTCCTATCATACCTTCCATTCTTTCGTTCTCTCATTCTTCTACACCCATATTTCTTTATCCATTCCTTCATCCAATGTTTCATTCTCTCATTCATTTATATCTTCATTCATTCTTTCATTCATTTATTTTGTACTTTCCTTCTACGTCTTGTATTCTTTCATTGATTTATTGAAACTAAAACAATAAAACAAAACAAAAAAAAATATAAGTCGTTTTTTTTTCTTCGTCTTTCCTACATTACGTTGTCATAGTTATAGTAATCGTCGCTCCTGTAACCATTATTGCGATTCTTGTACTTGCTATTGCCTTTGTTGTTGTTATTGTCATCACTGTGCTTGTCATTTTTGTTGTTGCTACTGAAGTTGTTGTTGTTGTTGTCATTATTGTTCTTGATGTGGTTGTTGTTGTTTTTGTTGCAAAATGTATAAAGAAACTGGGTATAATGAAAACGAGGCTGTGACCTGCATTACTCTGTTATTTCCGCAGTGAAGTTGTTCTATGTGAAGAAAAACTTTTAACCAGCACCTGTAACAGTCGTGATAGCTAGCTGCTACTATTGGTATATATGTGTACGTATATGTGGCTATGTGCGCTTGTGTATGTGTGTATGTGTGTATGTGTGTATACGTATATGTGTTCTTATGTGCTTGCATGGGTGGATGAGCTTGTATGATTGTGTATGTC
>NC_142931.1:124632594-124645094 GCF_046866305.1 Octopus bimaculoides
GTATATATATGTATCTGTGTGTGTGTGTGAGAGAGAGAGAAGGAGAGCGACAGAGAGACAGAAATAAATAGATAGATAGCGTAAGGGGAATATATAGAACTTGGCACTTTACTGTATGCGTGTGTATTTACGTATACTTGTATACGCATGTGTTTGTATGTATTAATGAACATGCTTTGCTTTGGTGTGCATTGATATAAATGTGTGTACAGGTCTCTCTCTCTCTCTCTCTCTCTCTCTCTCTCTCTCTCTCACACACACACACACACCTCTATCATTATATATATATATATATATATATATATATATATATATATATACACTCACATTTATACGTTGTTAAATATATATGTATGTCTATATATATGTGTGTGTGTGTGTATTTATGTGCATGTGTGAGTGTATGTGCACCTACTTACAATCCTACCCAGCTGCATGTAGTGACAAACTATGCACATGCACCATTCACTGCACACATATGGCGTATTTTGTGTTGTTTTCTCGTATTCATGACGAAATACACCAACGCGCTCGCATATAATTCACTTACATACACACACACAAACCAAGGAATGCTCGCGCACGCACATACACGCTGGCACACACAAACACACATATTCATTCATACATGCATACATGCACACATACATACACACATACATACAAACAAAAATTCAGAGAAAGAGTAAGATAGGCAGACACATTCGCACACTTGTGTGTATGGTGCCTGCATTGTGCATATGTGCATATGTGCATATATGTGACAACACATACTCATGTTTTGAGTTCTACTTTTGCTGTTTGCGTCACCAAACCAACACATATTTATAAGTATATATATAGATATTAATATTTCTAAATCTCTCTAAAGGAGACTACAGTATATATATATGTATATATATATATATATATATATATATATATATATATATATATATATATATATATATATATATATATATATATATATATATGTATGTATATATATATATATATATATATATATATATATATATATATATATATATATATATATATATATATATATATATACACACACACATACATATATATATGGTAAATATATATATATATGTATGTATATATATATATATTTGCACACATACACACACACACATATATATCCACAGATGTGTGTGTTTGTGTGTGTGTGTGTGTTTGTGTGCGTGAATGTATGTATGAATGTATGTGGGTGTGTGCGCATATATGTAATGATATATGTATGTGTAGGTGTGTATCTCTGTATATGCGTGTGGGTGTTGTATTCCATTTGCAGGCATACCGCTGTAAATATGTCACTAGTATACCCTGGGTATTGAAAGCACGTGTGCTGAAAATATTATTCTTTTGAGAATGTCAAATAATGGAAGGCATATGTTTTTCTCTGTGCTTAATGCATTTTAAATGTTAATATGATTAATATGTCATGTTTAAACATCATATTTTTCATATTGTATTTAGAGTAAATACAGTTAATGACGCTTGTTGAATGTCATAGATTTTACGTCATAAGTTTGATGTTCTACGATTAATATCATATCTATAATCTTAATATGTTGTACGTCATATATTTAAGGTGTGTTTTGTGTTGCGTGTTAATGTCATATGTTTTATGTGATATACTTAAAATCATCTTTATTTGATATATTTACTGTTATATGTTGAACATCGTATATCTAGTGTGCTATGCATAACGTCACCCACTTAAAATGATGTATTTAATGTAATAAATTTAATGTCAAATTTCAGATATGCTCAAAATCAGATCTTTAGTTTTATACGTTTAGTGGCACATTGAAAGCTTTATGGCTAATGATACGTTGCTTGGTTGGGACGTGATTAATAAAGATGATTTCTTTAACGTCTTATATCTAACATCGACTATTTCACGTCACCTTCAGTTGCAGAGATAGACATGTCGTTAAGTAGTTTGTGTTGAGCGACATATGTCAAGGTTCGATCGCGCTGCACGGCATCCGAGACAAATGTATTTTTCTAATTACTTCGAGTTTAACAATAAATTTTTGATAGACGGAAACGTCCGGATGGATGGAATTTAATTAATCCATTGGCAAACCAATGTACATAATGTACTAAGTACACTGCTGGATATTCAACCATTACTCAACGGTCGTTCCCTTAACCCTTTTCCTGCCCAAAACATTTTCATAAGTTTGTCCTTAACACCCATTCTTTGTTTTAGATTTTTTGTTAGCCCCTGTTTCATACGTTCTGAATAATATAAGGCTTTCCTTTCATAAGTCACAAGTTACTCCGGTGGTTGATAAAAGTTTGGGATGTGTATCATATATAATGCATGTTAATATTTTATGTGATATACTTAATATCATGTTTATTTGATATATGTACTGTTGTAGGCGTAGGCGTGACTGTTTGGTAAGAAGCTTGCTTCCCAACCACATGGTTCTAGTTTCAGTCCAACTGTGTGGCATCTTGAGCAAGTGTCTTCTACTTTAGCCGCCGGCCGAACAAACCCTTCTGAGTGGATTTGGTAGACGGAAACTGAAAAGAAGCCCGTCGCAGCATATATGTGTGTGTGTGTATGTGTGTGTGTGTGTGTGTGTGTGTGTGTGTATGTGTGAGTGAGTGTGTGTGTATATATACATATACGAGGTCAGATCAATAAGTATCCGGACTGTTGCCATGGTAACGACGCTAAAGCGTGTAGATTGAAGCTGCTTGGCAAAGATTGATCTTGAACTCTGCTGTGCTTGCACACTAAGTTTTAATGTACTAGTTCACTTCCGCTGTTTACAGCAGTGCTTGGCAGGAAGGTGTGTAGCGTGTGATCGTCCCACTGACCATGACAGAGAAAGTTATCATGGTGATACTTGCTCAGAGGCCTATGCAATGCTGCAGATAGTGTATGGAGAGGAATGTATAAGCCGCACGCATGTGTACAAGTGGTCCAGACGTTTCCAAGATGGTTGAAAAAATGTCGATATTGACGAACGTTCTGGGAGACCCGCAACCAGCAGAACTGAGTAAAACATCGTAGATATGCGTGCAGCTGTGAGGGGAAATCGTCGAATTACCATCTGTGAGTTATCAGAGGGTGTGCAGATTAGTTACGGTTGAGTTCAGTTCATTATCACTGAAGATTTGGGTATGAGACGCGTGTCTGCCAAACTTCTGCCAAAACTGCTTTCAGCTGATCAAAAAGACACTCAAGTTTAAGTTGCATAAGATCTTGATTGTGTCGAGAACGATGAAAATGTTTTTAAAACTTTGCGTAGGTATCGCCAAGCTTCTGGCAAAATTTGATGCAGTTTCTCTGCTCAACTTTTTCCATCATGGTCAATGTGACGATTACACGCTACACACGTTTCCCTCGAAGCCCTTCTGTAAACAACAGAAGTGAGCTAGAACGTCAAAACTTAGAGCGCATGCATAGCAGAGTTCAAGATCAATCTCTGCCAAGCGACTTTACTCCACGTGCTATAGCTTCGTTACTATGGTAACAGTCTGGATACTTACTGATCAGACCACGTATATATATTTATATATAATAAAATCTATCTATCTATCTATCTATTATTTAAAAGCAGCAGAAATCTATCTATCTGTCTATCTATCTATCTATCTGTCTATCTATCTATATGCATATATATATATATATATATATATATATATATATATATATATTTATATATATATATATATATATATATATACACATACATGTACATGCCTACATATATATGTATATATACATGCATATAAGGGTACAGGACGTAAAAAAAACGTGGACATAATGAGAAACGAGAACATAAAAAGCATGAAAAACTGAACGGAAGAAACAAATAGACAAATAAGACAGGCAACATAAAGAACATTCCCTTCATCAGTTGTCCCCTGTTTTATCTACTCCGCGTTTCGAAGGTAGGGACAAGACGCGACTTCGTTAAAACAGTCCTTCCCGCAAAGCAAATTAAATAAAATTTTGGATTTTTTGCGGCGGGTTAAAGTGGTAACAAAATCAGGACTGTAAGAACAAAAGAGTAACAACAAACAAAGAATGAAATATCAAATGTATTTCGTATAGAGATGCGTCAGTAGCGCTTTGCGGTATACCCTCTTGAATTTACATACGTATTAATCTGAACCCGGACTAAATGAAGACCTGGAGAGTGCAATCAACAAGGGGTTGCGGTTAGCAATGTGGCCCGAGTGTATCCACAACCGCCACGCCGCCGCCACGCCGCCGCCACGCCGCCGCCACGCCGCCGCCACGCCGCCGCCACGCCGCCGCCACGCCGCCGCCACGCCGCCGCCACGCCGCCGCCACGCCGCCGCCACGCCGCCGCCACGCCGCCGCCATCGCCGCCGCCACCATCGCCGCCGCCACCATCGCCGCCGCCACCGCCGCCACCGCCGTCGCCGCCGCCGTCGCTGCCGCCGTCGCTGCCGCCGTCGCTGCCGCCGTCGCCGCCGCCGTCGCTGCCGCCGTCGCCGCCACCGCCACCACCACCACCACCACCACCACCGCATCCGCTTCCGCCGCTACCGCCGCTGCCGCCGATGCCGCCGATGCCGCCGCTGCCGCCGCTGCCGCCGCTGCCGCCGCTGCCGCCGCTGCCGCCGCTGCCGCCGCTGCCGCCGATGCCGCCGATACTGCTGCTGACGCCGCTGCCGCCGCTGCCGCCATTTGCACCGCTACCGTCGCTGGCGCCGCTGCCGCCGCTTCCGCCGCTAGCGCCGCTGCCGCCGTCGCCGCCACCACCACCACTACTGAATTTGAACTCAGAACGTCAAGACAGACGAAACACTGCTAAGCATTTCACCCGGCGTGCTAACGTTTCTGCCAGCTCATATACACATGCAGACATATGCAGACATATACATATGCAGACATATACACATAAAAAAGAGAGTAAGAAAGAGAGAGAGGGAGAGAGAGAGAAAGCGAAAAGAAGAGGGGAAGAGTGAGAGAAACACTTCATATACACACAAACAGAATTAAATGTTCAGAGAACATCTTCGTCTTCTCTTTTTCCTCATCTTCCTCTCGCTGTTAGTGTATCGCTTCCGCTACATCTCGAATGAAACGTTTTCCCCAATCCATCATCCAAAAACGCTACACAGAAAACGAGACAGAAATGGCAGACAACTGAAGGAAGAGAGAAAGAGAGAGAGAGAGAGAGAGAGGGAGAGAGAGGATAGAGAGAGAGAGAGAGAGAGAGAGAGAGAGAGAGAGGGAGAGAGAGAGTGAGGTTAACATTAAAATGTCTGATGTCAAATAAGTCAGTGTCGAATCAGTGACGCCAAAGAGGCGGCGCCAAAAAATGGCAGTGCCATAACGTCTAATAACCTGGACATTGGAACCCTATTGAAACCGACGGTATCCATAAGACAGATGTTCAAACTTACAACTTTGTCCAGCCTGACTACAGGCACAGCCGTATGGCAGATAAAACCCGTCGTTCTACCCCACCTCCAGCATCTTACACACAGTCTTCTTTATTTAGGTTTCAACTAATTGCTGGAGAGAGAAACTCGTAATGTAGCTTAGAGAATGTTTTCATTTCCGACAGATTATAAAGGTAAAAAAAAAAAAAAAAAAAAAAAAAAATTACTAGTGCTAGGTATCAATCGACTCCTCAGTAGCAATTTTAAATTAAATAACAAAACAAGCGAAAACACAAGACGAAAACACTGGCATCGATTTCTATAGCTGCTCTGACGCTGGACTAGCCAGAAGGTGAAATATTTTTGGTTTTAATGATGTTATTATTATTATTATTATTATTATTATTATTATTATTATTATTATTATTATTATTATTATTATTATTATTATTATTATTATTATTATTATTATTATTATTATTATTATTATTATTATTATTATTATTATTACTATTACTACTTAATCTGTGAAGCAGCGACAGTGCTCTTGGCCTTTGCTGGCCCAAGCCAGACTGGAATGATTGATGTTGTTGGTTTCAAGCTTAAATGTGTTGTCAATAGTTGACTGCGTTTTAAACCACTGATTATTATATAATTTGTGTGGCTAAGAAGTTCGTTTTACAATCTCGAGGACCTAGGTTCGATCACACTATGCGTCACTGTGATCTAGTACTTTCATCAAACGTTTGAATGGAATTTGATTGACGAAAACCGTGTAGAGTGAGTACATACATGCAGAGTGAGTACATACATGCAGAGTGAGTACATACATGCATACACCAAAAATATTAATATCAACTGCAGCATTTTCCGAGGTGACTCATTTTCACCTTTAATTTTTGTGTTGCCTTAATACCCCTAACAAGTGAACTTAACAGAACAGGGTATGTATATAAAATTGGCGGCAAGAAAATACGTCATCTATCATATATGGGTGGTTTAAAACTCTATGGCGAAGACGATAATGAGGCTGAGGGGTTACTACGTACTGTGAAAGCATTCAGCGATGACATCGGCATGGAATTTGGTCCTGATAAATGTGCCAAGGCCACTTTCCTGAAAGGGAATTTGAAGCGTTTGTCCAAACATTCCCCTCTCGCGTTCTTTCTCTAGCAAATTGCATAATATTTAGATACTAGCTGACCACGTTCCGTCAATAATGACGGCTAATTGTAGTCTTTTATATATAAATAAGGTAGATAATAATCACACATACAAACATTCACATATTTCCCTTGTATACGCACTCACATACACACATATACTCACACAGAGTTGAAACGCTGATTTTTTTCCATCGCTTCCTTCCTTATTCGTCTATCATCCCTTCCTTTCTCTCATTTCTATTACTTTCTCTCACTCCCTCTCAGTCAGCGCTATTACTCTCACTACTTCTCCTTCACTGAATTACTGTTTTGTCTCCTCCACGTCCGGCATGATTCTGGACATATATATATATATATATATATATATATATATATATATATATATATATATAAATACATACAAATATAGAAAAACACTACGCTTATTATATTAGGAGATGTATCATGGGGCTTGGTTTAAAGGCATAAGTAATAAAGAAAAGGAACATAATGAATCTGTGAGTACCAGTAGTTATAGTGTACTATGAGGCCATATTTGCTAATCTGGCAGACAGCCGTTATATATATATATATATATATATATATATATATATATATATATATATATATATATATATATATATATATATATATATATATATATATATATAGGTGTGAGAAAGTTGGTATATGAAAGCACGTGGTTGGATGTATAAAAGGTAATAAGAGTGAAAAAACTACAGAAGGCTTGTGTTACATGGTTAAAGTATATATTTGAACTATGTCAGAAAAATGTTATAAAATCTTTTTGGTATATAAACATTGTATTTTGAGAAATAACCGGTTTCGTGTTGTCTTTTCAAATTTCTCTACTTCATTGTAACATGTGTTCGTTCCAGTCTGTATATATATATATATATATGTATGTATGTATACACATATGTGTGTGTGTGTGTGTACATATATATATCTATGTATAAATATACTTAGATATATATGTATACACACACACACACACACACACACACACACACATATACGACGCTCTGTCGGTTACGACGACGAGGGTTGTAGTTGACTCGAACAACTCGTTGAATTAACGTGCAACTGAAGGCGGCGACCTGGCAGCAACGTTAGCACACCGGGCGAAATGCTTAGCGGTATTTCGTCTGTCTTTACGTTCTGAGTTCAAATTCCGCCGAGGCCGACTTTGCCTTTCATCCTTTTGGGGTCGATTAAATAAGTACCAGTTACGTACTGGAGTCGATGTAATCGACTTAATCCGTTTTTCTGTCCTTGTTTGTGCCCTCTGTGTGTAACCCCTTGTGGGGCAGTAAAGAAATAAGAATCGTTAGCACACCGGGCGAAATGCTTAGCGGTATTTCGTCTGTCTTTACGTTCTGAGTTCAAATTCCGCCGAGGCCGACTTTGCCTTTCATCCTTTCGGGGTCGATAAATTAAGTACCAGGATAGATTTAATCGACTGGTCCCCTTCCCCCCAGATTTCAGGCCTATAGTAGAAAGAATTAACGTGCATGTGGCTGAGCATTCCACAGTCATGCATACCCTTTTCGCAGTTTTCAAGAAGATTCAGTGTGGCATAGAATGTGACAAAGCTGGCTCTTTGAAATCCAGGCACAACTCATTTTTGAAAGCTGAGTGGACTGGAGCAACGTGAAATAATGTGTCTTGTTCAAGAACCCACGCACCGCCCGCAATTGAACTTTATGATCGTGATTCGAATACCCTAAATATATTTATTTAAGTGAATATATTTATTTAACCCCTTGTCATCCTTAGGATTGCAACTGTTTCGCAGCCTTTTTCATGTAATAACAATCTCAGTGCATAATATATTATGTTTACATGTCTGCGCTAATATGCAAGCTAACCACTATAGTATACAATTATATATTTACAAGTCAGTACAGAAAATGAAAGCAAGTTCATAGGTTCACCAGAATATCATGGTTACACCATTGATTCAAGTGGTTAAATAAATATATTCGCCTCGTGATTTTTTATAATTTCATTGAGAGCATCTCCTGCATTTCAGCTGTATGGAACTCTGAGTTATACTTCTCTGGTTACTATATGATCTGTTAGCTGAGTTCGCTAAAGGAGATTTCTGACATAGCTGCACTTCTCTATGAACCCATATATTACACCTACAAATTTAGAAATATGCTACGGTATTTCTTTATGCAGTACTATACAACAGATTCAAAGAGTGTAAGTATGTGTGTATGCGTGTGTGTACTTGTCTGTCTGTCTGTGCATGTGCATGTGTATTCATATAAAAGCATACATACACACATATGTATATGTAGATACGTATATATGGTGTATACACACACACACATACATAAATAAAGATAAGATAACCCTGCGAGGGAATTATTTATGCCATCAAATCATGTGCGTATGTGTGAATATATATATATATATATATATATATATATATATATATATATATATATACTTAGATATACACATATGTATATATATAATATGTGTGTGTGTATTAAATATATGTCTCCCTGTATTCACGTGTATGTATGTATATTAAATTGAATAGAGATTCTTAATTGCTTTTTAGTGTTGTGTAAACAAGGATTGAATAGAGAATACGTATTAATATTTTAATAACAGAGCGGCTTTTGTGCAGTTATAATAAAAGAACGCGAAATACCTTGTATTTCAGGGCAAATACCACTGACGAAAAGCGCATACACATACAAAGACAGACATAAAAACTATTACGTGCGCATAGTCATCGGCATTCATGTGTACACATATACAAAGAGAAAATTGTGATGAATTGGTTGTTAGAATCAGGTTTATTCTTGTTTTTTTTCTTTTATTCCTCTGTTTTTTTTTTGTTTTGTTTTCCTAGGGATTATGAACTGAATATTGTTATGAAACAAGATTTAAAAATGTGTATTCTTATATGAAATCAATTTAATTCATATACTCTAGGGTAGGTTATTTAATTTTCATTGTACGTTAAATGACAAACCAGCACGATGGGATGATTTATCGTGGATGGATATATATATATATATATATATATATATATATATATATATATATATATATATATATATATTATATATATATATATATATATATATATACATACATATATATATATATATATATATATATATATATATATATATATATATATATATATATATATATATATACATATATATATATATATATATATATATATACATATATATATATATATATATATATATATATATATACATATACATATATATATATATATATATATATATATATATATATATATATATATATATATATATATATATATATATATATATATATATATATATATATATATACATATATATATATATATATATATATATATATACACATATATATATATATATATATATATATATATATATATATACATATATATATATATATATATATATATATATATATATATATACATACATATATATATATATATATATATATATATATATATATATATATATATATATATATATATATATATATGTATGTATGTATATATACAATTAAACCTTGGGAGAAGCATTATGCCGGTAATAAACACACGCACTGGTTCAATCCTTTATTAATTTATAAACAGTATTTAGTTTTTTTTTTTTTTGTTAAATCATTTCATTGCACTCTTGCAATCTCTTCAGTAACTTGTCTCTCCACTTCCATTTATTTTGAATGCATGATTCACCGTTGTTTTGAAATTGTCCGGTATGAGCATGTGAGTGTGTGCACTCTCATATGTGTGCGTGCTTATATGTAAGCATATGCGTCCATATGTGTGTTTGTTAAATTTCATTCATAGAGACTTTGGACTTGGTTTTGGTTTTGGTTTTCTTTCAGTTATTTTCCGTTTTCTTCGTAAATGCATCCTTTTTTACGTTCACGTTCTGTATTTTATGTGTGAGCAACATCTGCAACCATGGGTAATTGTAAGGTTTTTATCTACGTGTAATTGCTATTCAAAATTGTTCGTGTTTCAGTTATGAGGACTGACTCTTGTATTTGCCGTAACGATGCGTCATCAGGGTGTCTAGACAGGATTTCTATACTAATCCGCTCCAGTACACCACCATGTTGTTCTTTGGCATGCCAAAGAACACAGATTTATATATATACTTAGGACTGTATTGATAGGCAGTTGATATTTTAGGTTATTCGGTTAGGCTGAAATTGGTTGATTTAAGCTGCATGTTTTTTTTCTAATATACAACCAAATTACTTTTAGATTTTCGTATTCATAGCTGCTATAGACATGAAATTTTGACCACAGATATACTTGCAATGCAGAAATGGCCTATTGAAAAACTTCTGCACAGTAGATACCATATCAAGTCTTTGAAATTGATATGTCTTGGGATATGCAGTGAAATCTCCCCCATTAAACTTGAAGACATGCTGGGCTGGCTCTCACAATATAGAAACATATCTTAAGGCACCATAAGGGAAAAAGGAAAAGGTGTTGTCCCGGATGATCGTTAGGGAAATGCGCTGGAACAGCCATTCTGATTCGTGGGGCTTGCAATTGCGGACAGCAATTTCTACCCCGATAGCGGTGAGCAGGGATATGGTCCGCAGGCCAAGGACACTGGAGGTCTCAACTGCAACAGGTTCGACCATAAATCTGTCTGAGAGCGACCGATACCGTGACATTTTTTTTCTCAGCCTGACTAGTAACGGAGCCTGAGCTGGTAGTTGACAACACCAAGGTATCGCTGCAGAAGGTGTCACAGCATGTGGAATTCCAGATAAGGGGTCCCTACTGCCACGATAAAATTGACGGATGCGACTATTTATTTGAACATGAATCTTATATTTATTTAAAAAGTGAGTGATGTATGTTTGTTGTGTCTGGATAAGAACAGACTAACTATATATTCGTGTGATGAGAGATGAGGATAGTGTAATCACGGTACGAGCTTGGAGAAATGCATTGTAGACGAAGTGGTTCTTTTAAACACGAGGTCGAGCAGCAATCAAGAAGCCTGCGTTCATTGGTCGTATCTGAAACCTTCACGAACCCTTGCGCTGATTGTCCCGGGCTTTTATATTTATAATCATGTTTTGACGGGAATGTCATGGAATTTTTCCATCGATCGTATGACTCAAGCTTATTAATATGATTAGTTATCAATTGGGTCCATGTCACCTGATATGCTGCAGCCTGTCTCTCGTCTTCAAATACGCGGTTTCAATTCTAATCTCTGCTACATGTAGATAAGTACATATATAGACATATATGCATGCACACATTTTATATGTACACACACACACGCACAAATGTTTGTTTTTATGTTCAGTTATAAAACCAGTTTTGCATTAATCTGATGGGTTACTCTATACTTTCGAGAGTACATATTTATTATTATTATACAAGAATGTTGTTGATAGTCACTTCGAAGTTTCGGTCAGCTAAGCCATCTTCGGCAGTCCGAAGATTGGACATAGTATATCAGGCGTGATCGACCTAATCGCCAACTAATCATATTATAACTTTAATCGTATTGATCGAGGGAAAATTTCCATGACATATATATATATGTATGTGTGTGTCTATGTGTGTGCATGTTTGTATGTCTGTGTTTGTATGTATATATTGTGCATTATGCGTATATGGACATAATAAAATCATGTGATTCAGAGTTTGATGTGTGAGACATTGGGCATGTGAATTCTACCATAGTCTAGTGTATACCCGAGTCTTCTAAAATGGGTGGATAGAAGTTGCAGTGATACCCGTTGCAATTTTATCTATGATTGAAAATGCGACCCATTTCACCATACACAATTCCATTCTGATATTACATAAGATTCCCATAAAGGGTACGTATAAATGTGGAGTACTCTGCTACGTATTCTGTAATTCAAAGAGTGTGATGTTTACTCGATCGAATA
>NC_142931.1:124650094-124660094 GCF_046866305.1 Octopus bimaculoides
TTGCTTGAATGGAATAAATCCGTTGGCCAATTGCCAAATGGACAACAAGTTATGATTGAATGCTTAAGCATCTTCATGAATGAGAAAGATAAAAGAGCTCCAGAAATACATACATACATACATGCATACATACATACATACATACATACATACAGTGAGGGAGGCCGGTGCGCATTGATGCCGTCGAGAGGTAGGCCCCGAAGCGGCACACATTCTCTCCTGATGACCCCATACACTTGCTGGCTTCCGGTATGCGGAGTTCTCGACTGGCAGCACTTGCATGTGCGAGTTGTTTGCAAGACATCTGCTGATGCATTGTTCTTGCAGGAATTTGATAATTTTATCGCGGTTCTTTTGCTTCACCTGAACAAAAATTGCTGCGTCATATCCATATAATGGAATTTTTAGTGACATCTTCAATGAACCTTATTGAATTGCAGAACTCAGAGCTTATTTTTGTATGTTTATATGCTTTGGGGAGGTGTGGATGGTATGGAAATATTTCAAGCTCATTTTATACTGTCAAAAAGCATTTGCAAGCCTCCATCTTCTAGCACTCGTCTTCTATAAGAAAAATAGCTGTCTTCATCTGTTTGGTTATATTTGGGTCTCTTTAAGTTTCTTTGACAAATAGAAGCTCTTTGGTACATTTGTTGCCTTCCATGCAAAGTGAATTCCGGTTGAGGTCATAATAAGGACAATGAACCACCTGTGTGTTGATAATACGGAAATGCTCTTTCACTCTGCAAGAGTCTGGAAGTTCTACAGCTATGACGGAATCAATTTGATTGCAGTGAATCGTGTTTGTTAACCAGATCAGCATGCGTGCATATGGTAAATTTCGTTCTCCGTGACATTAGAGATAAAACATCAATGATGGAAAATTGTAGCCTAAAAGACTACAATCTAGTCGTGACTGAAATTTGAGCTCGCGTGCACAAAACTTGACTTCCCACTTAAATTAATTAAAATTTGTTAGTATGCCAATTTTTAAGTGATGCGCATAGTAACTTTATCAGCAACAGTTCCACATTAATCAAATTTTCTGCTACACAAAATTAGATGGCGAAAACAAAATAGAAAGAGATGGAGGAGGGAGGGAGAGAGAAAGTGAGAGAGAGAAATTAATAGAAATATAGATAGTGTAAGGTTGATATAATAAAGAGAAAAAAACTAAAGCAGCAAAGCTTTTAATGAGAAGCAGGAAGAGGAGATATAATAGTAAGATAGAGATTCGATTCAGCACAGTGGTTGCAGTAGAGATGCACACACATACATACACACATGCATATATATATATATATATATATATATATACACACACACACACACACACACACACACACACACACACACACACACACACACACACACACACACATATATCTATCTATCTATCTATATATGTATATATGCAGATACACACACATACACATACACTGAGTCAATTCCACTTAATTACGTAGCCTGCAATTAACCGATTTCATATAACTGTCAATGTATAACGAGATTTCAAAATATTGTCAGTTGTAATGTATTTTGATTATATTAAACATGTATGGATTATATTGTAAAAAACATAAATAGAACGTTTATTGTAATTTGACTTATCGTTCGTTATATGTACACATAACTCTATAATGTTTCACTAGTCCAATTTTTTTATCGCAATTCAATGACTATCACTTGACTTGTCTTTCTTTGTGTATTTTGTTTCTTTTTCTCAATTCCCTTTGATTTTCATTTCCCCAGGCTTAGCTCATTTCATACTTTCCGACAAAGAATTTCACATATTCGGAATTGCTCAATGATAGTTAAGCTTAAAAACTTAATTTGTAGTGCTCATATGACAAAAGTAAACGTCGATTGAAAGCCGGTCAACTGTCTTGGGAGTGCTCATGGAAACCTAACACCCGAAAGGCCCAACGATGGCTCCTCGTATATAGAAGGCTTGTAAGCTTGCACAGTTGAGCATTGTCTGTTGCGTGTCTTCTTATCAAGTGACTGACATCTAACCCAGGATGTCGTCTGCGACTTCATTTATTTTCAATACGCTTTGACTGGTTTCATTCAGGATGCTGTGGACCTACTCGTACACAGTCTTATAGGGCACAGTTGATTGCATCGACCCCTAGTATTTATTTTATTGAACTCGTACTGGTACTCATTTCATTGAACACGTTAAAAATAAAAGTCGAAATAGACTTGGACGCAAATTGAACTTAGAACGTAAAGAGACATAACCGAATAGCATATGGTATATTATTCATCGCGTTATTGATTCTACTATCCGCGTGTAAAATTCTGATATTGTTTTATTTTTCCAGTTGGGTTGCAATCCTACAACAAGTTAGATATTGTTAATTTTATGGTACATATATATAAAATTGCTCAATACACTCTTGTGTTAGAAATGCGTTGAATTTGATATATGTTTATTCATATGTAAAGTTAAACAGGATTACGTATTATCTTAGCTATGATTTGGTTCAATCGGATTTATGGCCGACTACACACATCAGCGGATTGAAGAAGCAATATTAATCAAGCATTTTTATCAAGAAAACCGTTTGTGTTGTGTACAGAAAGATTGGTTAATGTTTAGATATTAAGTATTCTCTGAAGAAGAAGCCCAGCTTTTCTCGATGCAATTTGCAATAAATTTGCTTGGTGTTATTCTAAACAATTTAATTTCACTCTTCAAAGAATAGTAATGCTTGAAATATCAGTAGTGAAGAATCTCTAAGATATACCAAATTATCCACAATTTACGAATACATTTAAATGATTTTTGCCAATACAGACAACCACTAGTTTTATTGGAATCTGTTTTATATCTTTAGTTGATGGCAGCTTTTGTTTAGCCTAAGACTGGTCCTGACCGAATATGCATCCGCTCAAATGTGTCCTAACCGTGATCACGCTCATATTTTCTGTTAGGCTTATGGAGCACCACCTTTAGTCGAGCAAATCGACCCCAGGACTTATTCTTTGTAAGCCTAGTACTTATTCTGTCTGTCTCTTTTGCCGAACCGCTAAGTTACGGGACGTAAACACACCAGCATCGGTTTTCAAGCGATGTTGGGGACAAACACAGACACACAAGCACACACACACACACACACACACATATATACATATATACGACGGGCTTCTTTCAGTTTCCGTCTACCAAATCCACTTACAAGGCTTTGGCTGGCCCGTGGCTATAGTAAAAAGACACTTGCCTAAGGTGCCACTCAGTGGGACTGAACCCGGGACTATGTGGTTGGTAAGCGAGCTACTTACCACACAGCCACTCCTACGCCTATTGTAAATAATAATTATAAACATAACTGAATAACAGTGAAAAGTAACCTGAATGCGTTCTACTACGGGAATTTAAAAAGGAGGAAGGCCAATTTGAAAACCGTGATATTCTAATTCATATTAATCGGGTGTTTTCAGTATTTAATAACCACCAATTTATTCTTTTCTACTCAAGGCATAAAGCTCGAAATTTTGGGGGAGGGATCCAGTCGATTAGATCGATCCCTGTACGTAACTGGTATTTAATTTATCGACCCCGAAATAATGAAAGGTAAAGTCAACCTCGACGGGGTTTGAACTCAGAACGTAAAGACAAACGAAATACTGCTAAGCATTTCGCCCGGCTTGCTAACGTTTTTGCCAGCTTGCCCGCCTTATAGCTATCAATTTATTACCATGAATTTCTAAACGAGTGAGTACTGCTAGTACAAGTGGCGTAAGTGCTAAGGAAAATTATGGGAGTTATAGGATTGGAAGAACAATTAGCAATAATTAGCAAGCATGAAAGTGAAGCTAGTAAAGCTAAAACAGGCCGAGACTACATTAACGATAAATCAACGGAGCGTAATATTATCCAGAACACGGAGCTTCAAGGAAAGAGGTGAAAGTGCAGCTTCATTATCGAATTTTCAACAAAATACAAAAGCACTGGGATGTTTGAAATGGAACGTCTTTTGTCCATTTGGATCGAAGATTGCAACCAAAAGCACATTCCTTTTACTCAGATGACCATAAAATCGACAGCTGTTCATTTGTTTGCTATAGTCTAAAGAAAATGACCAAAACAAAAAGAAATTGCTGGAGGGGAAACTAATAAATCATTTTTTTTTGAAATCCTGGATGGTTCAAGGGGTTCAGAAAACGATCTGAAATCCATAATGTTGGGGTTGTAGGGTTAAAGTTAAAGAGCAGACGATAGTGAATATACCAATTATCAGGCTGAAATTGAAAACAAAAATATCGAAGATGGTGGTTATGTTGATGAAGAAATTGTGTTGTCGAAGCTAATGTGTAAAACAACTTGGCAAAGAAGGAAAAACCGTTGCCTGATTTCAAAGTGGCAAATAATCATTTAACAGTTTCAGTTTCAATAAATAATCATATCTTCTACAACATGTATTGAGCACTCCTGTCTCATCCGTGTTCGACATAAAGCAACGTACGTACACACACACACACACACACACACACATATATATATATATATATATATATATATATATATATATATATATATATACACATACACACACGTGGTTACTTGATTAGAAACTACTGCTGCCGTTGCTGCTTACTATGTGCTGAGAGAAAGAGTGAATATTCTCGTTAAGGGAAGAGAACCATTTCGAGGTTTATACTTTATCTTTTTCTTATCCGGAGAGATTTCCCTATGACTGAAAGAGAATATAATGTTTCCATATTTCTATGAAATCCATTTATTGGATATTCCAGAAATTGTAGACATCACCACTTCGCCCCCATTTTAGGATCATCAATACAACATAACTCGATATATATATATATTATATATATAATTCATCTTCCATCTCGGAACTTTCCAAGAAGTAATTCCCCCCCCCCCTTCCTTGGAACTTTCCAGGATTAATTTCTCCCCTCCTCGGAACTTGGGCAAGTGTCTTCTACTATAGCCTCGGGCCGACCAAAGCCTTGTGAGTGGATTTGGTAGACGGAAACTGAAAAGAACCCCGTCGTATATATGTATGTATATATATATATATATTTATTTATTTATTTATTTATGGGTTTCAGCCAAGTGGCTGCGGTCATGCTGGTGCACCACCGTGATTTTCCGTCTTTATGCTGTGCTCTCTTCACGTTCCTTGCATGGCTCTTCTCCCCCACCTGATATGGTCCAATCAAGAGTTTTGATGGCACATCTGGTGTATGAGAGAATTTGACATCGCTGCCCTAAACTGCGTCTCATTACGAGCCATTGGTTCGTCTGGTATCGTGGAGAGGAAAGCGTCAAGTTTTGTCTTGAAGACCTCCGCATCCATGTCTTGCATGTCTCTCAAATGTTTTGGCAGGGCATTGAAGAGCTGAGGTCCTCTGAAACCGAGGCTGCTGCAGTATCTCGTTCTTATGTGAGATGCAGTGGACAGCACCTTTGGCACCATGCAGTGGCGACCCGTGCGGGCATTCCTGTAGTACTTGATGCCAAAGTTTGGCACCAGTCCTTCCAGTATTTTCCATATGTATATTATTACATATCTCTCCCATATATATATATATATATATATATATATATATATATATATATATATATGTATGTATGTATGTATGTGTGTGTATATGTTTGTTTGTCTGTATTTGTACCCCCAACATCGCTTGACAACCGATGCTGGTGTGTTTACGTCCCCGTAACTTAGCGGTTCGGCAAAACAGACCGATAGAATAAATACTGAAACAAGTAAAAGAGTAAAAGAGAAAGAGAATATATATATATATATACATATGTATTTTCATATATATATACTTATTTGTATGTGTGTATGTATGTATTTATGTATAGATGAATGGCTTGATGTAAGTATGTATGTATATGTGCATGTGTGTATGCATGTACGAATATGTTTATATATATATATGTATGTATAACATGTATTTTCTCATATCTTGTTTGGACATGGGCGTTTTTTGTATAACCGAGTGTTGATATATCGGTTTTTGGTTTCAGTTATGTGACCTCGTGAATAACTATAGTCTGTAATCTCCAACTACTCGTAAATACCCGTACGCATGCACACATACACGCGCACACACACACACACACACACAGACACACACACACGCACACGGACACACATATACACGCACGTACATGCATATTGTTGACGTCATATGAATTCATAAACTTTCTAGGGGAGTGAAATAATTTTGTTTTAGAACAATAGATCTCGAAGCAAACGCAAAACTGTAAATAATATCATGTGTGTTAACGAAGCGAAATTTAGATAGAATTCGGAGGCTGCCCGTGGGACATGATCGAGTGTGCCCCAAAAGTATTATATATACATATGTACATATATATATATATATATATATATATATATATATATATATATATATATATATATATATATATATATATATATATATATATATATATATATATATATATATATATATATATATATATATATATATATATGTGTATATATATATATATATATATATATATATGATTGACCGTTGACTGAACACTATTCATTTTTTTTCTCCGTGTTTTTCTCCTTGTCTCCGTATTCTTTCTGTTGAAGAGCGTAGCTCGAAACGTCAAAGACTTTCCGTATTCCCGAGCGTCATACTAATATATACTTTTGTTATTTACACCACCTGTCCTCGTCTGTTGTTATTTTTTGTATATTCTCCCATATATATATATATATATATATATATATATATATATATATATATATATATATATATATATATATATATAAATATATGTATTTATATATCTATATATATCTATATATATAAATATATGTATATGGCCGACAAGAAACATTACATGTGCTATATAGTTGATGTAATGTTTCTTGTCGGCCATCACTAGGCTCGGTCTATTATGTTCTAGCACCTGATCTGTTTGGATTGGGAAATCCCAGAGAATTTTGCTAGGCTTCGACTCCAACAATCTTTGCTGTTGGTGCTCATACCACCTCTTGCATCTCTCTAGTCCCCGTTTTTCGCAGTTTCCAATGCAGCACTTTTTGCTACCTGATCGTATTGACACAACTTGTAGTGGTTTCGGGCAAGTCTAGGGCATTCGTTCGTGATGTGGGCAATGGTTTCATCCATTATATTACAGATGCAGCACAGCAGAGATACTTGCTCATTCCTAAGGCTCACCCTCCAGTTCGTGACCAAAGCTTGGTCTTTCACTGCCAGTATAGTGCTCTCAGTCTCTTTTTTTAGTGTTCCTTTCTCAAGCCAATCCCACCTGTGTCTTTCAGTAACTTCTGTTGTGGCTCCATGGAACCCTTGTTGCATAATTCTTCTTCATGTCCTTTTTGTACTTCCTCTGTTTTTCCTTTTTTTCTCTTTTCTCGAGTTCGAAACGTACGCAGTCTTCCACACTTACCAGTCCTCTTCTGTCATTTGCTTTCTTCACGTATAGGCGATCGGTGTCTGCACGTAGATGATGGGCTCCATGCAACGTTAGGAGCTTTCTTGACTTCCTGTCCATCTCCTTTTGCTCTTCCTCAGTCCACTTCAGGATTCCAGCGCCATACCGAACTTCTGCGACTGCGCGCGAGTTTATTGCCGACGTTACGTTTCTGGCATTCAGCTTTGAAACCAATGTTTTTCCCATTTACCGCAGGTACTCTCTTTTTGTCTTTTCCCTCATGTCGTTGTGTTTAATTCCTATTATTATTATTATTATTATTATTATTATTATTATTATTATTATTATTATTATTATTATTATTATTATTATTATTATTATCATTATTGTTATTATTATTATCATTATTATTATTATTGTTATATGAAAACTCACAGCTTATTTTGCTGGGTATGATGAAAAGTGTCAGCTGTCCACAGCCAACAGAATAAGATGACACTTGTTTATTATCATTATTATTGTTATTATTATTATTATTATTATTATTATTATTATTATTATTATTATTATTA
Organism: Octopus bimaculoides; assembly: GCF_046866305.1. Classification (NCBI taxonomy): domain Eukaryota; kingdom Metazoa; phylum Mollusca; class Cephalopoda; order Octopoda; family Octopodidae; genus Octopus; species Octopus bimaculoides. Next base: position 124,658,069 of record NC_142931.1, read on the forward strand.
TCATTATTATTATTATTATTGTTGTTGTTGTTGTTGTTGTTGTTGTTGTTGTTGTTGTTGTTTTTTGTTTCTCACCTTCGGAAGGTATTATATTTGTACTCCCGTCTCTGTATAAATTGGTGAATTTTTTTTAGTCAAGGAGGTGAAAGTTTTCATTTATTATTTTCAGGCATATTTATGGGGGGGGGGGGGGGAGAAGAGAAACAACTTTTCTTTGCTCGCCGATATTCAGTGTAAAATGTCAACTCGACATGCTCCACGAAAGACCATAAACGTTTGCACATATTCAACACATGCATACTCAAAAAGATTATAAATGAAAATACGAGAATTTGAGAGAAAGAAAATTATGATACGTCAGGTGTTTCTGACGCAAATAAAGCTTTTTGAAGACTCACGTGACACAAACAATAAAAACAGCAACATACCTTATCATACGGATGTTCGCAAAAGTCGTGTCAAACAGAAAATTTTTTAAAAACTAGAGTAGGTTTCTGCTGGAGACGTAAATTATATTACATTAACTATATTATACTATATTATACTATATTATACATATATCATATCATATTATATTATATTATACATATCATACTATATTACATCTTTGTACAAGATTTTCTCCAAGTGTGGTGGAGGAAGGAAGATGATATATTTAATGATTTAAGAAAATATGCAGGGGATGGGGTGTGTGCATTTTGTGTGCCATTTAAAAATAAACTGAAACAGGCTTCCGCCAACGTGAGGGGCAGTAATCTGTCCATTGAATGAGATAAAGCATACAGTATGTGTTTGCAGGCTTTTCGGGACTGAGGACGAAGCTAGAGGGTAACATATCGCAAAGATAACAGTGAGAAGCATTGCCAGCAAAGGTAACCGTGAGAGGCATTGCTAGCAATATCGACCCCCTGACAAATTGTCATTTTGTGATGCAATATGGGTAGTCTGTGAGAGATAAAAAGACAGGGAATGACATGTGGTCAGGACGGGTTAGTCGAAAGTCTTTATGAATCTACAAAATCACAAGTTTATTCCAGAACTATGCCTGGTAGGGAGCGCAGAATCCAACCAATTAGACTGATGGTAGAGGACAAAAGACTCAAGTGTTATACTTGTGACAGCAAAAGTCACCAGAATGCTTTCTATCTGATGATTAATAAAAACCATAAGAAGGTCGACAACATCAAGATCTGGAGACTACTGTTCCAAAAGCACCGTCGGTCGAAGTCTTAGATTAGAGGAAGAGATTTCATTGCGTTCGGCGGGAGATCTATTTAGCAGCATTGATAGTAGGAGAGATAAAGGAACAGATATATCCATATCAACAGCAACTGCAGAAAACCCTAGTCTCCATAATACTAACCAGCAGCAGCAGCTCCGTTACCACTACTACCATTACCACCCCCTCATCTTGTGACGAGAGGCAAGTGATGATCACAGAGGAATCAAAACTTTGAAGGCAACACAGAAGGAAAATATAGGAAGAAACCCCCAAGAAAAATCGCAACAAAAAGCAACAAAAAGGTGGCGGGTTAGGAGGACATTCACCTTCCTCAGAACAGTCATGATCACGACGATGTATGGGACAATAAATTGAAATTTATCGTCCTTCGGAAATCCATCTAGTATCTGACAGGCAGGATCACACATTTGTAAAGCAAAAGGTATGGTGGGGGTGTATAGCTTACTTAGAAGCCATTAGAGTTGGAACATTAGAGACTCTCAAACGACTGGATGATGTTGGTTGAAATAAGAGAAAAATATTACATTTAACCAAAGCAGTAGGTGTTTCCTACTCCAACCGACAAAAAAAAAAATGCTAATAGGTGCATTTGAATGCACGAGGTAGTAGTACGAAGAATAGCGTGTGGATAGAAATTTGGGATGCGCTAACCGACCAACCCAGTGGTTTCTCACCCGTGTGTGGGATAAAACTCTAAATGACTTCCGTTTAATTATCCGTTTTTAATTATATATTGTTTTAATTATTGTGTTTTATCATTATCTGTTTATTTATTCCGTGTAA
>NC_142931.1:124667594-124670094 GCF_046866305.1 Octopus bimaculoides
TTAATGCTACTACATGTTATTCTTGTGATAATTTTTGTTTTCTTTTCATTGCGAGTTACCAGAAAACAGCGTAAACATTCAATCAGCCGGATTATAAAGTATTAACGGTAAAAATGAAGACTCATTAAAAACCTTTAACAAGTAGCGATTAATCTATCTACTTTAGCGAATAATATTATGTTGTGATATATTTTCTTATAGTCTTTAATCTTTTATTTGTTTCAGTCATTAAACTGCAGTCATCGACCCTAGTACTTTGTTTCCCAGCCTTGGTCTTATCCTATTGCACTCTTTTGCCGAACCGCTAAGTTACAGGGACGTAAACGCAAACACCGGTCGTAAAGTGGTGGTGAGGGGACAAATAGAGACGCAAACATACACACACACACACACACATGCACACACACACACACACACACACACACACACACACACTCATACATACACACTCACACACACACATACTTACGTACACTCGCAAACACACACACACACACACACTCACTCACACATTATACGTAAACACTGCTTAGCGCATTTACGCCGATATATACTCTCTTTTACTCTTTACTCTTTTACTTGTTTCAGTCCTTTGACTGCGGCCACGCTGGAGCACCGCCTTTATAGTCGAGCAAATCGACCTCAGAGCTTATTGTTTGTAAGCCAAGTACTTATTCTATCGGTCTCTTTTGCCGAACCGCTAAGTTACGGGGACGCAAACACACCAGCGTCGGTTGTCAAGCGATGCTGGGGGAACAAACAGATACGCGAACATATAAACATTCACACACACACACACACACACACACACACACACACACACACACACACACACACATATATATATATATATATATATGTATATATATATATATATATATATATATATATATATATATACAGGAACTTTCATCGACATGCGTTTTGCTCCACTTGTTGTTATTATCCATATATCCTCAAAATGTATCACTTTAACTCGGTATATCAACCTGTAAAGCGGCTGGGATATCTTGTTTTTTAGTGTAATTTTGCTACCCCTGGTAACTATTAACGTATTCAAATTATCGAAAGTTTTAATAACTGAAATAATATTAATATATACATAAAATAATACATATATATATATATATATATATATATATATATATATATATATATATACATATATGCCAGGCTTTTTTCAGTTCCCGTCTATCAAATCCACTCACAAAGCTTTGGTCGGCCCGAGGCTATAGTAGAAGACACTTGCCCAAGGTGCCACGCAGTGGGAATGAGCACAGAACCATGTGCTTGGGAAGTAATCTTCTTACCACACAGCCACGCCAGTGCTTGAGTTACATAAACTATATAGATATAATTTAAAAAAGAAAATTACAACAGGAGTATCGATTTTCCAGAACCTTTGGTTCCAGCGCTCTTCCGGTTTACTGATCATTCTAAACCAGGGCTAGTCACGTCTAAAGTTACTGCTCATAAATTAGTGCGGGCAGTTCTTTGGATGATATAACATACGAGGCGGTTCTTCTTATCGGACAACTTGTCTACTGTTGATATAGGGTTTAAGAAAAAGCTTGTTCTTCTTCATATTTAACTGCTGTAATATGGTGAGGTGACCATGAATTTATTTAAAGCCAATATTGTCCTCGGCAGGATTTGAATCTCGAATGTAGAGAGGCGTAACAAAACGCCTAATGACTCTGGTTCAGCATGCTGCGTGCGTTCAGCACACGTTTCACATAACACAAATACATTTATTAGCATAAATACATATATTTGTATGTGTTAAATTAATATTTGAATAAAATACATATTTATTATATTAAATAGATGTTCTGAAGCGATAATTGAACATAAATATACATTTATATTATATATAAATTAGTTTCCAAGCACATTTATATTATATGAATGTGAGGACAAATTGATAGGCACACAAACTAGTGAAAATACATACATTATAGACGGGTGTAATGCAATGCAATACAGACACCTAAGCGAAAGTAGACTCGCGTACACACACACGCGCACACACACATACACACGCACACACACGAGTACAACATATATCTGTGTATATATGTATATTTGTGTGTATTTACAATATTGATGTCTAATTTATATATGTATGTATGCATATATGCATATATATATATATATATATATGATATGTCTATCTATCTATCTATCTATCTATCTATCTATCTCTTTACTCTTTTACTCTTTTGCTTGTTTCAATCATTTGACTGTAGCCATGCTGGAGCACCGACTTTAGTTGAGCAGATCGACTCCAGGACTTATTCTATCGGTCTCTTTTGCCGAACTGCTAAGTTACGGGGACGTAAACACACCACCATCGGTTGTCAAGCGATGTTGGGGGGGGGACAAACACAGACACACAAACATATACACACACATACATATATATATATATATACATATATACGACGGGCTTCTTTCAGTTTTCGCCTACCAAATCCACTCACAAGGCTTTGGTCGGTCC